>NW_025318726.1:1985000-2150000 GCF_018153725.1 Drosophila mojavensis | reverse complement strand
TAGGATCATTGAGCATGCTCGTAATACTAGTGCAAGTACTAGTCCAACCGAAAACGAGAAATATAACTTTTGCAAGACATTTAGGTATAGCATCAAGTTAGGTAAAAAGCATAAAGAGCTTCTATTACAAATGGCTTAGACTTTCCAGAGCTTCCGTATAGCTTAAAGGGCCTAACACCGCTATAGCAAAGGCTTCCTTTTATGATAACTCTTTAGGAGGTGGACGCCAAAATGCCATTAAAGGGACTTTGGTCAATGTACCTATTCCTGCTGAGATAGTACAGATTTTCATGACTGAAACTTTTAGGCCAGCAAAAGTGGCTGATGCAATTCGCTTTTTAATCGGCACAAAGCTTTACAGGAAGCACCAGGTTACTGTTAATGAACAGTAGCTTTCCTCTTTATCGTCTGGCGGAATTTCATTCGTTGCATCACCTGAAGACAGGGACTTAGTATCAGAATTAGTGCAAAGATCTGCTCAAGCCACAACAAATTAGCAGAATTGCAAAGAGTTAGAAGATATCAACCCAGGATGCCAGGAAACACTTTTAGAAATTGTGCCTGAAGATAATATTGCGATACAAAGAATAGTTATAGCTCGAGGAGAAGGTCAACTTCCATTAGATATGATCGAAAATTGCGATTTAGAAGACCTGGCCTTTACAACTACCCTTTTAGGCGTAACAAGGAACTTTAAGGAACGTTTTACAACCATAGTTAGATCAGAGCTTAAAAATTTGGATAGAAGAGAATGTTGATAACTGACAAATTATTTCTCAACTATAAGAAGCTAGAAATGATTAATATAAGGAATAATACATTTGTTTTCTTACGTGAGCACAGCGCCACAAACGGCATAAGAGCAGCAAACGCTCTTAAGGATGGCTAGAGAATTTTAAAATGCATTTGAATTTCGCCTGCTCACTGGGGAGCAGAGAAGAACAAAGTCATTGCTATAATCAGGCAATTGGGTCTTCTGACCTTTTTTATAACATTTTCGGCAGCAGGACATGGACGGAGCTATTAGTAACTTTCTAAGAATGTAGATAACATAATATTTCAGAAGAAGCAGTACAGTCAGCAATATTAGTACTAATCGTTAGTTTGAACGTGGCTTCAGCCTGTTCGCCGGACGAGCAAATCTCCGGCCGGCGGCAACGCTGGGCGTTCCACGACCCGCGGATCCGTGCCACTAGCACCTGTAGTGGCCCTACTACCTTCCTATGGCGCGTCCGCGCAACCCCCTACCCCGGATGTGGCGCCATATTTGAGGTACCAGATCCACAATCACGACCACTCATGTGGGCAAGAAATTTGTAGATTCGGTATTCCATACCTTACTATGCCCCAAACAGAAATTCTATTTCCATATGTCAGAAACTAGTTATGGTGATGTATACATAAATACATCACTTTCCGCAAATCGAGTAAAAATGTTGAAGTCTAAGCAGCAATTGGAAATTTTGCCTGAAAGTTCCACTGATATCCTAGATCATTATATTCAGCGGGATATCTGAACGAAGACGTAGGCACCTTATCCTCTTCAGGATGAAAGTGGTTTTACGCGGAAGACAACTAAATTATCGACATAAACATCAACAAAGATAGGCAAAACTTTACTTTAGGGAATTAGTAATATTATTCTTTCATTGAAGGCAGGAGCAGATCGAATTAGTTAAGCAAAATAGTGATGAATTTTAATATATGAAAGGCGAAATCATATATAACGAAGGCGACAAATATTTAGGGATCGACCAACTGTGTTAAAATACGTTCTCAGAGAAGTAATTGAAGGTGAGGATGAAGTAGTTGATGATTTACCAAAGCAAGTAGTTTTAGAAGATGAAGAATTTTATCTTAGCATTTCCAGAGATTAGCTGTCAGTTAAATCTTTTAAGCTTAAACCCAATCGCAAGTGAAGAATCGGACAACAATATTCGTATTGCCAGAATGCGGTAATTTATCAGTAGCTGACAAAATTTTATAATAGTCAGCCAGGCTATAATGCCAATTCGGCTTAGGTACTTTTGTATGCTCCAACAGTAAAAGCAACTTTTGGAATAAACGGTTCCACACTACACACAATGTTTTCACTCCCTGTAAATCAGTCAGGAAATACATTTAAGGAATTGGGTGCTGATTTGCTTAACACTATAAGATCAAATTTATTTGATCTTAATCTATTAATAATTGATGAGAAATTAATGGTTGGGGGACAAAAATTCAGTCTTATGTGGACTTTCGTCTTAAACAAATCTTCAATAATCGAGAAGCTGCTTTTGGAGGTGTGTCAGTTATAGTTTTTTGTGATCTTAGGTAAGGATGTTGGTATAGGATGATGTTATAGATGGATATTTCAATCCACTTCTGAATTACATAATCCTTATAGTGCTATATTTGGGTAATGCTTCAAATTCTTTGAACTTACAGATTAATGCGTTAGAGAAAACTGGCTTTTTATAGGAAATAGGTTCCAGCTCAACCACACCCTCTATTTTGTGAACTTCAGTACAGAAAACTATTAAATGTTCCAATTTTTAACAAATAAGCAAGTGACAATTTATCGTTCCCCGTAGTACCTGCTGAGGCTATTACTATTTATAAAAGCCAAGGTGATACTTACAACAAAGTAGTAGTTAATTCATGATTCGTAATCAAAGAATGCAAATTGTGGCTTGCAGTAAAGCAACCACGGCATCTGGTCTCTGTATAATTGGTGATTTGATCAACGGTATATACTTTAACCTAATATTTCATAATACTGAAATTTCGTCATATCAGATTATGTTGAAATCTAATATTCTGTGCTTTGTTGAAACCAGCACATATTTAAATGAGCCTATTGATATTTCAGTTTTTTTTATGACTAGACGACATTCGCAAAAGTCGACAAAAACAAGGTATTATGGTTTACATTAAAAATGAATTCTACCATGATGTAAATCATACGTCGGCAGCTCGTTATTTTGACGGACCACATGTTTTTGAATTTTGCTTCCGTCAGATAGAAATTCATCACGTTTTTAATCGTATATAGAAGTCCAACATATTTGCGAAAATTTAAAATTGAATTTAAGCGGGTATTTCAATTTGATTTCTTGGTGCAGTAGTGATGAGAAAGACTGGAAATTCGTGTTAATCGATTGATTAAGTATCGTAGTGCAATTAAAGTTTGTATTGCCACTGAGAGACAACAATAGCTTTTGCTGAACGTGGTCCCGGATGTCGCTGGGTGTGAGCGAGACGGCTTGTCATGTCGTTCGCAGCAGGGTCGCTGTGCTTTCGATGAACAAGAATATGCGACCATGATTAGAAGTTTCGAGAGTAGACGAGAGGAGACACTTGGTAAAAGACGATTGAACGAGTAAGAGCATTAAAAAGAGTTTAGCGACACACCGGGAATTCGTTGTTAAGCGCAGCTAAGATGGAAAACCAGAATGAGAAATGCAACGCCCCGACATATATATAACTTGTGCTTGAGAACTATATCCGGTTGTTGCAAAAGAATTTATAATTTTCTATGTTCAAATAGTTTTGATTCTGTTTTAAATTTAGATTCATCATCCGATACCCACATGGGTGTTTTCTAATTTACCAAGTGGCACTAGTAGCGCACACACCTGTGAAATAATGTATAGCCATCATAGTGGAATTTCTTTAGGGCTTGATTTAGAAAGATATATGTATTATACATACAATATAAAATTATGTTAATGTTTATATTATTTATTTAGTTGACTCATTGACTATGACTCATTTCAAGTCGACTCGAAGGCTCTATAAATTAAGTTGATCCCCATTGATATTTCGATGGAAAAATTGGAAGGTGCTTAGCGTCTTTTTTCTAAGGCAGGTGCAATACTAAGGGAAAATAGGAACAGGTTAAGCACTGAACACCTGTCTGAGCTGCTGTTCCTTAATTCAATATTTATTTTTATTTTATTTTGTATTTTTTTTTTTTTTTTTTTTTTTTTTTTTTTTTAGATTGTGTTACATTAATTGCTTCTACCTTTTATTATTGCAACTCATCGAACGTTTTCCAAATTTAGTGTCGATGATTTTTTTTCACTCACTCGTGGAGACAGATATTAGAAAACGTTAATATTTTACTCTATGTACGTCTATAAATAGTATAAACTTGAGAGTCAGGTTTAAAAAAAATAATACCGGTAAAATAGCCAACTAATTGGTTTGGGTTTTCAGCAAAATGCGCTGTAGAGTCATAGTCATAGATTATTTTATAAGCATACTTTGTAAAGATATTTGTATCCTAAATGACAGAAATACGTTGTCATTCGATTGTTCCTTCGTTTCTTTTCTTTTGCAAAAAGTAAATAATTATTTGTTAAATTCCGAGCACTGAAAGCAGAAAATTTGTCGTGGTTACTATTACCTGGAAATAAATTGTCCTTGTAATATAATCAGGAAAAGTGCCAAAGAATGCGAGTACAAATGGTGCACAATTTCAGAATCTTCCACAATGCGTTAAAATTCTGGCATCTTTGGAAGAACATAGAATATTTCCTTTTAATTTTAGCTTAAAAAATGTTAACTAGTATTTTTCTGAGCTTCATCCAACTAAATCTTTAAAAAATTAATTTGTATGCCAGAATATTTTAAAATACAAAATATTCTGGAAATCGTTCCCCAATTTGACGTTATAAAATACTAAATAAATAATAAACATAATTTCTACAGATACACGAGGTGAATAAAGGGATCACAAGATGTCATTCGCTAACCAATTGGTGCCCCAGGAGTGCAAGGGAAGCTAAAAAAAACTGGAAAAGTAACAGCGAATACGAAAAGAATCATTTATTATAATTGTGATTTAACAAAGAATTAAATGTAAATTGAAACCAAAAATACTAGTTGCTATACTACTGTATAGTCCCTTGCGAAAATACTGAGGACACCATTAAATTTTGGGTTGGCGTAAAGAATTTCAGAGACTCTTGCGGAAACAACCGGCTTTCTAAGCTGGCTTCTGCTATTTATTTTCCCAGAATTTAGGTTTTTTAGTTAATGATTATTATTATTTTTTTATTTATTTATTTTTATTTTATTTTGTATTTTTTTTTTTTTTTTTTTTTTTTTTTAGATTGTGTTACATTAATTGCTTCTACCTTTTATTATTGCAACTCATCGAACGTTTTCCAAATTTAGTGTCGATGATTTTTTTTCATTCACTCGTGGAGACAGATATTAGAAAACGTTAATATTTTACTCTATGTACGTCTATTAATAGTATAAACTTGAGAGTCAGGTTTAAAAAAAATAATACCGGTAAAATAGCCAACTAATTGGTTTGGGTTTTCAGCAAAATGCGCTGTAGAGTCATAGTCATAGATTATTTTATAAGCATACTTTGTAAAGATATTTGTATCCTAAATGACAGAAATACGTTGTCATTCGATTGTTCCTTCGTTTCTTTTCTTTTGCAAAAAGTAAATAATTATTTGTTAAATTCCGAGCACTGAAAGCAGAAAATTTGTCGTGGTTACTATTACCTGGAAATAAATTGTCCTTGTAATATAATCAGGAAAAGTGCCAAAGAATGCGAGTACAAATGGTGCACAATTTCAGAATCTTCCACAATGCGTTAAAATTCTGGCATCTTTGGAAGAACATAGAATATTTCCTTTTAATTTTAGCTTAAAAAATGTTAACTAGTATTTTTCTGAGCTTCATCCAACTAAATCTTTAAAAAATTAATTTGTATGCCAGAATATTTTAAAATACAAAATATTCTGGAAATCGTTTCCCGATTTGGAAAAATGATAAATTTGTCAGAAACGAAGTCGAAGTCGACTGTACTCGACAACGTATTTGTATATATTGCTCAAATTTAAATAGATTTAATTCCGGAATACTTTCAATAATTTTTTGTCGATTTCTGCTCCGAGAGCATTAAAGCTGCAAACTAGTGCGTGCCGAGACGAAAATAAAGATAATGACGAAAATCAGTGCAGAACAAATCATATGAGTTCGCTCGCCTGTAAGCATACTGCACGCCGAGACGAAGACAAAGATGAACACGAAACGCAGGCAATAGGCTTCAAACGCTGCTGCACTGCTTTTGATTTTGAGCAAAATGACTCCACAAAAAGTGTCACCCAATAAATCTCCCCAAAACGATAATCCAATAGAATGTTAATAAATATTTAAATATAAAAATATAATATTAGAACAAACAAAAATAAAAATTTAAAAAAAAATGTAAGAATACTAATATTAATACACTTACATATGTACATATATGTAATGTTATTATAGATATTAGATTTTTTGTTATTAATTTTTTAATGTAGAACTAGATTAGGCTGCCACTGAAGGTAGCAGTAAGCTGGTTAATAAAATATAAAAACGTTAGAAAAATAAAAATAAAACAAAATAAAATAAATAATTAAAATGCCTGCTATTTTACTGACTCTACTTGAATCTTCATCAAATCAATATTCTGATAATGCTTTATTCCCACAGGAACCGATCACTTTTGGTACATCAGGAAAAATTATTACTTTCTCGAATTAAGCTAAGCCAGTAAACAAACAAGTAATTAAATGAGAACTAAAAATAAATAAAACTAAATATATTTTAAATAATTTTTTTACCTTAACGTCACTATCAATTTTTCAGCATACATAATTGGGGTTTTATTAAAATTAGTCCGATTTTTAATAATTAGTGGTTCAATTTGTATTAAAATGTAATAAAATGTGCTTATTTTTATCCTAGTACATTCCACAAATATATTCTCATGTTGGCGCAGCTCATCAAGCAAATTATGAAATGCCTTTCTTCCCAAATTTATAGCGTGAATTTTTTGATTTACTTTCTTTCGTTTTAATTTCAAAAATAAACTTTGCTCATTCAACAGGTCATCATCTGGTGAGAAATCCATAGCGACTAACAGAACAAGACCTATTAGCTTAACTGCCACGCTAGCAATTTGTCTTCAGCTTCGTCTTCATCTTCGTATTCGTAACAGTCTAACGGTTGTTAGGGAATTGCACGGCTCAGCCCTGCTAACAGTGATGTCATTTCCGCTTTTTTGCCGTCAGATTTGGCTTTTTTTAAAGTGCGATTGCGGGAAAAATTTGAAAACAGCGGGCAGCGGGAATTCCAGCTTTTTTAGCAAATTCAAACCGCTTTTTTTTCAAAGTAAATTTTTTCTACATTTTTACAGCTGTTTTAACGATTTATATGTTAATAATATATTTTACGTAAAGTATCGATATTTACTTTAATAGACTAACCTTCTCTTAAAAATTCATACCGATATTGGCGCGTTATCTTCTCTAACATTGTTAAATTCGTTTGCGTAGTAAATCATGCCGAAGGAAGTTTATAAGCAAAAAGTGCGAGATGTGTGGCTACGGGCCACAGAATTCAAGGATTGGCTAAGGAAGGACCCCACAGACGCAACACGGGCGTATTGCAGTTATTGCAATTGCACAATAACTGCCAAATTAAGTGACTTGCAAGCGCATGCGGCTACAAAAAAGCACGCAGGCTCAATGGAGGGCTATGTGCAAAAAAACAAATTATCTTTTGTTCAATTGCCCACAAACACAATTGAGCAGGAGGCAGCGCTTTGTCTATTTGTCAAGGATATGATTTATGTTTAATAAAAATACCTATAGTTTGGTATTCATATACATATGTAATTAAAATCAGCTTTTTTGTCAACCTTTTTCCCTTGAATCCAGCTTTTTTCAGCTTTTTTTTTTCCTTGATCCAGCTTTTCTTGCTCAGAAAAAAATGACATCACTGCCTGCTAACTCTGCAGTGCTGAGTCTGTACGCAACTCTCGTTTTATTTCGCTGCAAGTGTGTGGTTGCGCATGGTGAGATTGTGCCAGATATCGTGGTGCAAAATAGTGTTCTCACCACGAGTGAGTGAGTCTTTTAACAGTGTGTTTTCTCTCTCTCGCCTGTAAGTGTGTGTGCGTTGGAGCTTGTGGTGAGTAGACGGTAAACTATTTTGAATGTTCCACGATTGAGTCTCCCTCACTCTTGTGTGTCTTTTAACAGTGGGTACAGTAGAGTGTTGCCAAACTAGCTATTTTCCTGTCGGGAATAAATGTGATACAGCTGCTGGCGGAAACGTTAGCTATTTTGAAATGTAAATTTACGATAATACTTGTGGCGAAATCTCCACATCGCACAAAGAAAATAACTAAGTACAAAGCTGCTTCAAAATGTTTTCAACAAAAAAACAAATTTAACTACATATGTACATTTGCATGTACATACATACATATGTAACTTTAAAATTTCTTTAAAAGAGGTCCTACGCCGCGTAGGCTACGGGCTGAATAAACCAAAACCACCACTTACGAAACGTCAACACTAATAACACTGTGTTGTTTGGTCAGTGCTAATAAGTAGCATGAAGAGAAATTTGCAGGCGGTTATTCAGTCAAACGGAGGACCAACGAAGTGCTAGCGTTATTCAGTGACCAAAACTTTGTTGATGAAAATTGGTGCCTATATTTTATATTTTATATACATATGTACATACATATTTAAGTACTATGTAAGTGAACTAAAGCAGAAACTTAATTTATCTTTTGTTCAATTTTATTAGAATACTTGATTCTAATACTTATCGTTATTTATTTATTTATAGCTATGCTCAAAAAAAGTTAAAAAAGTTACTTTTTTGACCCACAGGCTACGCAATCTCCAATCTCCAAGAAGCAACATTATGCTTCCATGTTGTGTAGTGAATTGAAACAAGTAAGAACGTTGCAGTCGGGCGATACCGATTGCAGAAGACTCATTCACAGCCCAAACGCTGTCAACCAGAGTATATAGTGCAATTTTCAAGTCTAGTGCGCAACAAAAAACAGGGCATGATCCCATTAAAATTGGAAAATCATCTATAGCTATTGCTATGATCATTGCATAATTGCATTCAAATTACATGCATATGTATATAATTTATACAATTTTGACTTTTAATAATATATATGTATTTATATCCATATATTGGATACCGGCTTCAAGCTAGCAGCAGATCAGCGCGATTTTACTATACATGTGCACACACTCATCGTCTATTCTGTCGTGCAGACAGAAGCGCGCCTTTTCTCACATTCTTAGAATATCGATTGATTTCTGGACTTTCTAGTTGTTACTGTAGTTTTGTCTGATGACGCTCTCTTATTAAGCTATTCTATTTTAGCAACTGAGTGCTCGAGCAAAGCAATGGCGCGGGTGCTAAGGGCGACGCAAGTAACGTTAGAGTAGGGGAGGTTCGAACCTCTACTATGTTTTTTTTTTTTTGTTTTTTTTTATACATATTTCGTTTTTTATAAAATAGATATTTTATTGGAAAGGTGCGAGATTGACTGAATGGCACTTAATACTTTTCATTTTCTTAGTCGAATAATTTTATAAGTTTAAATTTGTTTCTTCTTAAATAGCCCTCAAATACATATACGCAAATACATACATATGTATATATGTAAGTCTGCACGCATAGCATCAAGCATTCCAGCCTTATACACGGGCTCATTTGTATGTGTGTATGTATGCACACATAAATGCGTACTCTAGCATATTCTAAGAATCTCGTTGCGATTGATTTGTCTTTGCATTGTTTTTGAATTTCCAGCCACCACTCTGGCTTTTCTTTGCTGTGTGGCGTCATAACAATAATGTGATTTCGTTTTAACTACTGTTGATCGAAACGACTCGGTGGTGCTGTAGGCTGAAGCGCCGACGACCATTATTTTAGCTATTTTGACAAACATGCTGTTTGGGTTGGGTGCGAGTTCAAATCCCGCGGAAAACACTTTTTTGTAAATTGCAAATTTTTGTTATTTTAGCTTCTTTTAAATTTTTTTACATTCATAAAAATGTTTCTTTTTGTATTATGAATATCTATTAAGCTTATTTATATGTACAAATGCATAAATAGATGGCTGACGCATATAAATGTCGCAATACGGGCACTGTAAATGCCGATTGCCACGCCCCTAGTGGCCGTCGACTCCTCAATTTTAGCCAGTTCTTAGAACGAGCAACCGGCTACCTAAATGCAAAATTTGAATTCTTACGCTCAAAAAATGTGAAAATTACAGGGTATTTTTCTATATGCCACGCCCCTAAAGAGGCTTAAAAATTATTTTTGGGGCATCGATAGAGGCGGCTACCAGTAACTTAACTATCCAAATTTGAAGCTTCTAGCTCTTAAACTGTAGGAGATATAAACTTTTGCGTTTTGCCACGCCCCCTATGGGCGGACATATATCTACCATAGCTCGTTGGACTTGGGTGATCAACCCGCGTATATATACCAAATTTCATATCTCTAGCATCAATAGTGCCTAAAATATAGCAGAATTCGAAAAATCACTATATCTTCAGGTCCGATTTGCCACGCCCCTAGTGGGCGTAGATATATAATTTTTTCACCCATCTTCATAGAATTAAAACATTAGCTTACGTGCAAAATTTCAGCATTCTAGGTTTATAACTTTAGGAGATACAGTTTTGTCCGATTTGCCACGCCCATAATGGGCGGAGATATATCCGCCATAGCTTGTGATCTTGGGTGGTCGGCGCGGACCTACATAACAAATTTCAGCTTTCTAGCTCTTCAACAAACATGTTTTCTGGTATATCGGAAAATGCATTTTCCGATTTGCCACGCCCCTAGTGGGCGGATCGGGAAAATTTTAACACTTTATAAATCGGAGATAGACACGAGTATGTGTTCCAAATTTCAAGTCTCTAGCTTCAATAGCGCCGAAATAGATTGCGTTCATACGGACAGACGGACAGACGGACGGACAGCAAGACGGACATTGCACAAAACCAATATACTCATTTCACTTTCGTGAATGAGTCTAAAAATGGTAGTTCCGTTAAAAGTCATAGAACTGAGTAAAGCATGCCAAATGAAGAAATAATTTACCGCTGGAAACTTAATGCTGTTAACAGCAAGTACTTTTAATTTGCTTATGCGTGATAGAAAGATAGAGAATGTAACGGATGATAAGTATATATACATACATAAATACATACATATGTGCAAGTTCACAACATATATATGTATGTAATTATACATGTAGATATGTATGTGACACATAGACTCGTCGAAAAAAGTTTTTTGCACAGTATAATTTTATTATTATTACTACTACTCAACTTCGTATTTGCTCGGGCACTTACATTCAAACTCGGTCTACGACAATTTGGGAAAGCAAAATCATTTCGCTTCAAGCGCTCAGCCGAGATGGTCAAGTTTTGAACAAAGTCCCAAGCAAACAATCAAACAATCAAGCTTCCACAGTATGCGCGAATGTGCTGTTTCTTGCGTAAACAGAGATATTAGTTCCTTCCTTTCTCACTTGTTCAAACTGCAGTTAAGCAGCAGACATGATCAGGTTGGCTTTTGTTGCTTACCAAGTGGACAAAATTTCATGAGAGGCAAATGAAAGGAGGTGTGATGCAACAGTTCCTTCAGATTTTTTATACATATCTATCACAGATCTGCGTGAATGTGTTCACATCCAAAACCATAGTACTGTTATAGTAATAAAATGTGCTTGAAAGTACTGTACTATATATTCAACTATACAGTACTATGGTTTTGGTCACTTTTACAGTGACTGACCGTAATAGCTGTACTCTTCTTAAATGAGTACGATTTTTGTCTCTTTTCCACACGTTGTACACCAAACTTCAGTAAAGATATTTAGAGCCGCTAATGAAAATGATGCAAACGCAATAAATGCAGATGCAAGTGTAAGTTTAAAAAAAAAAATATTTTATTTGACCTATTGATGATAAATTTATAAGAAATGTGTTATTTTATAATATTTGTGTTTGTTTCGTCTTTGTATTTGTCTTTTGCAAGTTATATGTATACAGTCTGTCAAGAAACACTTTACACAGTGGAAAAAAGCTCAATCAATCCAACCAACCGTGGACAGTTAAAAGCTTTCGTAATGGAAAAGTGGCAGAAGATACCCCTAGAATATATTCAAAACTTGGTCAACTCTATGAAAAGAAGACTCCAACATGTACATAATGCTAAGAGGGGCCATACTAAATACTAAGTTTTTCAAAATTAGCTATAATTAGTTTTACATTTTAAATTTGGAACAATATACAATATATGAAGTGTATTTGTGTTTGTGAAGAGTTTCTTGAAAACGTCAAATGTGAGTAATCTAAGTTATTGTTGTTTTTTAAGTTTCACCCTTATTGTTTTTATACCCTGAACTCATTTTCAATGGGAAATCAGGGTATAATGGTTTTGTTGAAGGCAGAAGGAGGCGTGGCAGACCCCATAAAGTATATATATTCTTGATCAGGGTGACGAGCTAAATCGATTTGGCCCTGTCCGTCCGTCCGTCCGTCCGTATGTATGAACGCGTCGATCTCAGAAGATATAAGAGCTAGAGACTTGAAATTTTTTTTCCTAGGTCCGTGTATATCACGCGCATATTCTCTAAATATCGATAACTACTCCCGATATTTTATTATCGATCAAAAACCTTATCGAAAGCTAGTTATTTAATTATATCTCCTACACCTTTAGAGCTAGAGCTTGCAAATTTTATATGTAGACTTATATGTATTTTATATAATTTCGATTTTTGTTGTAATTTACCCCCCACCCCTATGTCCACCCCCTCACCCTCACCTTTGTAAAAGGCGTATTTCAAGTACTAGAGACTTGTGCTTTGGAATGTACATACATTTGAATATTATGATTATGTTCTGAAAGTTGCATTAAGATTGTACGTCTAGAAATACAAATATTCAACAAATAAATCCTTATAATGTTGCCCACACTGCACTATGGGGAAAAATCCAAATTATCGGGTATTAATTAATAACTTGAAAACTAAGCCAGATTTTTTGATCCGGTTTTTTTATTATTAATATGTATACCCTCAGAAATATATTTTAGAAAAATGGGCGTGTCTCCGCCCAAAAAAAAAAAAAAATTAATTTCTTAAATAATTTTGGTTAAAACTAATTTTTATTAATGAGCTTTAAAAATCAAAATAAATATCTTCCGATTCGAGTTCTTGATCCGCCAAATATAGTGATTCGCTAAAATCGTATTCAGGTTCTTCAACGGCTTCAACTGCTCCTTCAATTTCACACAATAAGAGACTTATGACCTCATTAGGCAGGGAAAGACCCTTATGCTTTCGAACTCGTTTTGCAAGATTCTCCGATGAAATAATCGGATCGGAGGTATCCATAGCTCTATGGAAGACATCTGCGAAATTATGGATTCTACTGTGCTTCCGAGCGTGATAGAGTCTGTCTGCTTTATAGAGTTTGTTTCGTGATTCAGACGCTTCTTCGCCGAAAAAGCCTACAGGAAGAACAGTATTTTCCATAATCTGCCTGGAGTGTACAATTATTTTATGAACAGTTGCTGTCATAGGCAGCCATTTATAGTTATCAACTATCAGTTCGCCTGTTTTAAAGCAAAATTCTTCAAATTTATCTAAATTAACAGGAAGCTGACATGACAAACATATTAATATTGTTTTAAGGCATTTAATTATTTGATGGTCAACTCCCGTAATTTCAGAAAATGCAACATCGTTATTGAATGCTCGCCGTGCAGTGTTTCCATTATTTGTATTACCAGATCCATTTTGTTTTGGCTTGTCAACTTTTAAAGATAGTCTCTCCCAAAATAATATGTGTCTTCCGATCAGCTACAGTTTTCTTGTCTAAAGGAGCTGCAACTCTCCATTTTTTCAAAGTAAGCTTATATCCAGCATGCAAGACAAATTCAAAACATCTTATCCAGCAATGAAGCGGGCTTAACCCATGTATTAAATTGTCTGTAAGTGGTACAAACTGAAGACACTTGAAGTTTTTATTTGCAAGAAAATCTTTAGGAGTGGCATTACAAATTGGACATGATTGGCATGATGTTCCTGTCAGTGCATTCAGCACTTTTCCATCAATGACAGTTAAATAAAGTCGATACCTAATATAAATGATTTGCTTGTCGTTTAATATTATTTTGCACGGCAAAAGTTTTTCTATTTCTTTTTTAATGTCGAGGTCTTCTTTTAATATAGTTTCTTTCGTTTCTTTCAAAAATTCTAGTTTAAGTGGTCGGCAGAATCTAATCGACTGCGGAGTGCGATTATTCCATAATATATGGCCTGAAGCATCTATTAATCGAAGAGGCATTACTGTTGTGGCAAAAAGGCTTGAGTCTGCATCGCAGGATATGTTATCAGCAAATGACTGGTTGTAATTGCATTGACCAGTACTTCCGTCAAATCCATAGCTCAAGATTAAGTCTGCGGATAAAAAATCTGTTTCCTGCTTTCTCATTGTATTCATAATGACTTCCTCTTGGAGCCCAACAATACGTGTCGCTGTATGAATTAAAAGATCCTGCAGAGGTACCCTAGCTACGGTTTCATTTATTTTTATATTATTAGGTCTGCAATGAATTTTTTCATCAGCTACATCTCTATACAGAGGGTAAATGTCGGCATTTCTTTTCTTTGCATCTTCTCTTATTGCGCAATACTGCTCCTTTGACAACCTCTGATCCAAAATTAAAGCTAACGCTTCATGTTTAGATGCTCGAATAGGCCTCTTTATTGGATTTTTTAAAAATTGCCTAGCATCCTTTGCTCTTCGGGGTCTATTTGCAAGCATATTAAGAACAGCAGCAAGATCAATCTTTCCCTCTTTGCGCGCAGCGGTGCATGCAGCTTGCATTAATAAAGAGACGTTGAACCCCTGAGACTTAGATAAAGCTGCTGCTTGTTTTTTTTTTGCTATTCCTCCTTTCAAAAAGTAATCCAACTTTGGTCGTCCAATTTGTCGATTGTTGATGCCAGATGATTTTTTAATGCAAACTTTCATTGTGCTCATTAACCATTTGAAATTTTTTTTTTCAAAATATTTTTTATTTCTTCTGCATTTGTTCCACTTGGCATTTAATTTTTGGCAAAAAATGTGGCTTTTGCTTTTTAAATATGATTCATAAGTTGAATCAATAAAAGAATTATCTACTTTTGCCTTGAATAAATCAAATATTACTTTTTCTTGGTTAAAGTTGCCTTTCCCGTTGAGCCAAACACCATACAGCTCAGCGTTTGAGACCTCGTAGTAACCTGCAAGAAATTAATTTGCGCCGGTTGTGCGCAAAAGTGCACATTGAGATTTTGGCCATGCATTCACAATTAATGGCTCTACGACATACACTTGGACTTACACTTATGCGCCCTGGTGGCTGTTTTATATGCCTTCGCAAAGTTGAAATTTCTTTACAAGAAATGGCATTTAAAAACATCTGATAATTTTACAAAATATTAATAGAACAAGCACAAAAGCAAAATATTAAAACAGTCAACACATAGTATATATCCTTACAGCTTATATCCATTTTAAATTTCACTAAAATTATTTTTGGTCTTTGAGTAATGACAATTTGAAAATTGGCTACCGAAAATTGTAATCTGAAAGCACGTGCTTATCGAAAACAACAGCTGACTTTAACAGCTGTTAGCCTTAACAGTGGGCTGTTATTTAACATTTGAGGTACAGCACCTTAAAGTTTGGAGTTTTATTAATATGTTAGCATAAAAAAATTATAAATTTTCATACTTCGAAAAAACGACTAAATACCCGAAAAACGGGAAAATTCCCCATAGTGCACTGCAGCGCAGCACAAGCGCAGTTAGCAGAGCGCGTTCTAATACGTGAGTGTGAATGTACGTGTGCCGAAAAGAAGTGCAGAGTGATTAGAATATCAGATTAGGTATCAGGTATCTCCTAGTCGAGCAGTCTCGACTAGAGTCTTCTTACTTGTTGTTTCTGTTTTTTATAATTTGACTTAAAATTACCTATTAAACAGTTACCCATTGAAAAAAATTAGCTAAATTAAACAAAAACTCTTTATTTTTATACATAAAGTAAAAAAATTGACCTTTTTTCCACTGTGTAAAGTGTTTCTTGGCAGACTGTATGTAAAATCGTGAAGCTACACGCAAAACTGTGTTTGTATGTATGTATGTTTATATATGTCGCCTTCAATTTGGTCCGATTTTTTCTTTAAATACGGGAATAGATATTAAGCAATACGCAGGAATATAAATATAAGCAATATAAAATCAAAATTATTAGCAAATGAGCTGTACCCATCTATTAAACGAGGTCGGAGCAAGGTTTGGGACACATTTTCTCGAATAGTCGATGAAGCCGGCATAGAAAACCATGATGTAGTGGTGTGCAATACATGTAAAAATGTGTATAAATTTTAGAACAGCACATCAAATTTAGTTAAGCACAAATGATATGTAATGGCTAATAGTCGTAGGGGCAACCATCCTGAAGTTGATGTAGACGTCAAGTCCAAAAAAATGTGCATTAAGTTAGCAACTGAATGGACAGTAAAGAATTGACGATCCATTAATATTAGTAGGAATTCAGTTCCAATTGGACCTTTAATATTATTGGGGAAACATGGTCCAATTTTGTATATCTATTGGTGCGAAATTCAGAGAGAACGTTAATCTTGAATCGTTACTACCACATCCCACAACAGTCTCACGGAACCTCGGATCTCTCTACGCATTTCATTTTCGGTTGCTAAGAACCTGATTAATCATAAAAGGTGTAAGATAACTACCACAGATGACAGTGTAAATAAAATAACGTTTCTTCACTCAAATATTCCCATTTTATATAATGACTCGTTTTTTTGAAATAAATTTGTAATAGACTAAATGCTAGAAGAAATATAGTAATTAATGAGGTATCTCTTCAAAGTACTCCGTACTCCGTACTCGAACACCCCACAAGAATTCGTTTGGTAGATACACTAATTAATAATCATTCCTTTGGAAGCACATCTAATGTCTCCATGACTTCCATTCATGATTATAAAATCTTTATTGAATGAGCGTCAGATTGCAATAAAATGAGCTGTTGTTAATGTTTCGAGCTTACACATCGTCCCATCACACCCAAGGTCATGAAGCCGACGTTGTTCACCTCTAACGAGGAATGAAATATTACCATGATTTCATGCCTGAAAATATTGGCCACTTAAATCTATGTATTACCTCCATGCGCTTTCAAATGTCAACAGCTTTATCAGAAGCATACTGTTTTCATTAACGGGAAAAGAATGTCCTTTCTTACGTCAGTCCCTCAAAGTATATCATTCTTTGCAACAGCGGAAGACAATGCTCCTTTTCGTGTGCTTGTAAATACTGGATGCAGGAGGGTCAAGAAAATGTAGAAATAAAAGAGCTTAATCCAGGAGGGCAATAAACATAATTAGACAGCATTCATACATACAGACATACAGAGGAATTATGCTTTCGAACTGTCTTTGTAGGCTATAAAGGGAAGTATAAGTACGGCTCGTTTTTCAACTATTGCTGAGCCTGAGGTTGTCCTCAGGTTGTAGAACAGATACAATATTTTATTCATATGAAAAGTTGAAAACGATCTTCCGATTCTATTGCTCCTTACGGCATTACCGCAACAAATGCTTTAAGTGATTAACATATTGGCAATTTAATTCTTCTCGCTGCGAGTCTTGATGACTAGAAGCCCTTTTGTTTTGCCAGTGGGTCTTGCCATACATGAGGAATACTCCGGAATCCTCCTTCGCGGGATATACACCGGAGTTAGCCCGCAGTTTTGATTTAGCATTCAGGAGCCGTCTCCTGCTCCCGGCCTTGGCCGTCGTTGCCTGCGAGAAATTTCTTGCTCATCAAGCCTGGGTCCTGAAATGGCATTGCTGATAGACATATGTATGTAAGGCTCTGGAAATGTCGTTAATTAGGAAGCACAGTGAAATTTTGAATAATTTTGAGGTCATGGAAACGCAACAGGCTAAATGCAAGATTTGCAAAAGTGTCTTAAGCTGCAAGTCACAAGGCAATTATATAGACAAGCATTCAGCAGCGATTGAGACCAATATACTACAAAACGTGGAAAGGTCAGTTGTTCTGGAAAATACACAACCAAAAATCACGTGGAAAGCCAATTCCAGCGAGGAAATCTTCGCAGATTGACAGGCAATTGGTCAAAATAATTTTTAGATGTCACCATGCTTTGCATTGCAATGGTGGAGACACCTGAGTTCCAAAAACTTATTACTAATGTCTCACACTCCCCAGGCTATACCCTCCGACAAGGAAGACGTTGCTGAATGTTTGGCTCCCCAAAATTCGGGATGAGAATGCAAGTGTTATTGCAGATCAGCTCAGTAAATTTGATTGCTCAAAATATATTGCGTACGCACAAAAGCTAAAGCGATTGCTGAATATTTTAGCCAATTAGTTGCCTAAACGTTTAAAATGTTTCAAAGACTGTCTTTCACAAGGGAGGCTGTGGTGGCAGCGCTGTCGAAGCGAACTGATTTAATAATGTCACCAGAGTTCATGGAGTTCTTCCTATTTTGCAGGCATTTTATCACATAACCGACAAAATTTCGCCAGAGAAAAGTGTGAAGGTGTATGAATTACAGATTTCAGGATTACGAGGCAAACGTGTTGTGTAAGGCGGCTCATCGCCTCACAGTTTTGTAGAACATAAGTTGTAGGTTAGTATGTAAGCTCATAGTATAAAGTTGGGTAGTACGTAAGTTACAAAGACAATTGGTAGGCTATAAATTATAGGTTAATTTTGTAGTTTACAAGCTCATACCGTAAAGTCCGTAGGTTATAACTGTTAGTTTAAATTGGTAGAAAAGCGCCAAAACACGCGCAGGGCATCGGCGATCGACAGCGCAACCCTGCTCCAGCGTGGAGAGAGCTCGCGCTGCGGAGATTGCCGACGCCGAGGTGAATTAGACGCTGGCGAGGGCAAGCGCAAGCGGATGCATTGTCGAGAGTTAGTTGCGGGGCGTAAGAAATCAAACGCGTAGTGAGCCGCCCTGAGGTTGCAACTATTATCGATCCGCGTTTTAAAAAGGATGTTTTTTGTAAGGCTTCAAAAGCCCTAGAGGATGAAATGTCCCTGGAAGTGTCGAAAGCAACGCGAATTTCTCAACGAACTCCACCAACACCAGATCCAGTACGGCTTTCGTTTATGAAGGACAAACTACAAAGAAAAGGGTCGACCTCAAAGAGTAGTGTCATAATCATCTTGCGGCAGCATTTGGAAATTTCCTTTGCATCAGAGGAATGAAATTCACAGGAATATTGTAAGTTAGGATGATGAAATTTGTTCATTAACTGAAATTATAAATTTTTAAAAATAATTTTTTGGTTTGTCCCACCGACTAAAATGCCTTGAAAAATATGGCTAAGAAATTATATCAGTTCGCCGCTGTTTTTTGAAGCCAAAAGTAGTAAATAAACTATTGTTCCTTAATAAGAACATGAAGCTACTTGATCTCGAGTAGACTTAAGGAATTATCGGCGATCGGCGGCGCAACCCTACGTGGAGAGGTCGCGGTGGGGAACTCCCCACTGCCGACGCCGAGCGCTTTGAGCGTGGGTCAGAGGCGAAAGAGCGAAAAGTCAAGTAATGACCGCCGAGAAGAGCGGAAGTGCTCTAAAGTTTAGTTTGAGTGAAAGTTAGCGTTTATAGTCTAGTTTAAGTGAAAATTAATAAGTGGCCGCCGAGAGGAGGGGATACGAACATACGTTTATGTTGAAAATTTAAGAGGATTGTTACGAAGGGAAGTGAGAAAAGACTTGAATTGAAAACGTAAGCGAAGAACGCAGCACAATAAAAATTAATAAATACAAAATCAAATCAAATCATTTCAAATAAATTTACCGTGGGCAGACAGTGTCTGCCCCAGCTATGAATTTCACTACTTTACATGGTTTTGTTGAAATGTATGTAACAGGCAGAAGGAGGCGTGGCAGACCCCAAGGTCTGATCAGGGCGACGAGCTGAGTCGATTTGGCCCTGTTCGTCTGTCTGTCCGTACGTGTGAGACTCCAAATTTGTTTTTAAAATGTCCGTATATATAGCACGGATATCGAGTTTATCATAAAAAATCGACAACTCATCCCGTTATTTTTCTTATCGATAAAAAATCTTATCGAAAATCAGCTTTAAAATTATATCTCCTGCACTCCACAAAATTATCTAATCTGCAGAAATATCCGACATGTACTTTATAGAATTTCAATTTTTTCTATAATTCACCCCGCACACTTATATCCTCCCCCTCACCACTGAATTTGTAAAAAGCGTATTTCAAATACTAGAGAATTGTGCTTTGGCAAATGTTATAATCATAAAGTTTCATGAAGATCGTAAGTCCACAAGAAAAGTAATTAAACAGTTAAGTTCTCATAGTAGGTGTACACTGCAGCCCATGCGTGGGTGCCTGTGTGTGTGACGTACAGAACAAGTGGTAATACGTCCAATTTGCTAGAGCATCTCAAACGTGCTCATCCAATGAGATCAAATGATTCATCTAATTTAAATAAAATTAATTTGTAAAATGCCATGACACATATGAAATGTCATCATCAAAAAAAATTAATATCAACAGAGCGGTTGCTCGAATGGTAGCTCGAGATGTACAACCGTACAGTATCGTGGAAAACGAAGGCTTCAAATATTTAATAAATTTATTGGATCCACGCATACCGTGGAAGTACATACTTCCAAGCCGCACAACGCTACAAAATGTGCATATCCAAAATATGTATGATGAGCTGAAAACTAAAGTGAAGACTCAACTTAAGCAAGTAAATTATTGCTCTGTCAAAACGGATAGCTGGACTACCCAAAGTGGCATCAATTATTTGACTGTGGCGTGCCATTATGTGTTGCGATTCAAGTTAAAAACAGCTGTGCTCCCTACGCAGAAAATCATTTCTCAACGGAGATCGGCATTGAAGCCAAAAAATGTAAATATTCTTCTATGAGCTTGCTTGAAGATAAAAAATCCAATTAATCATAAGAATTGAAATGAATAGCTTTTTACTAGTCCCAAAAATATAAATAGATATTTATAATAAAAATGTTTAATTTTATAAAATTATTTTTAAGAAAATGTATACCTTTTTTTGTTTTTGTTATGGTTTTATGCTAATAAAAAGAATGATGTTTGAGAAAATCAACTAAATATAATATTTAAAAAAAAAAACACAAAAAAAAATTAAATTCAAATACAATATAAATTGCGAAATATTTAAATGTAAATAATATAAAAAGTTGAATAGCTAAGTACTCAAACTTCAAAAAATGTTCTCTTACAGCTTTTTAAATTTTCGATGGAACCATTGATACACTCGATGGTTTATTCCATCGATGGAGAAATTATCGAGTGGAGCCACCATCGATTAGTGATGTGAAAAAACATCGATGCATCGACAATCGAGGTTTTTTTTGGCGATGTTTACCGATGTTTTCCGATGTTTTTATTGATACCGATGTAAAGCGATGCATCGATGTTTTCCAAAACATCGCTAGTTTGATTTTATATTTTGCGTATATTGTCGTTTGTTGCCTGAAAGTGCACTTATACAAACTTAAGCAGCAAATATTTCGGAGGAGAAGGACAAAAAACAAAAAAAAATAAATGATGCCATTGTTTACATGATCGCAAAGGACATTCAGCCATTTTCAATTGTTGAAAATGCTGGATTCATTTATTTGATGAATACTGTCGCACCTCGTTACGAAATTCCTTCGCGGTATAAAGTAACCAAATGGCTCGATGAGAAGTCAAATGAAAGATCTGTGGAGAACAAGGCTGACTGGAAAGAGCATATCCTTAACAATGGACATATGGAGTGACCAAATGTCAATGCGCAGCTATTTAGGGATCACTGCTCATTTTCTCTTGGAGCAGGAAATGTCTTCATTGACAATTGGAGCTATGCAGTTAAGCGAGCGTCACACAGGACCATATCTGAGCGAAATGCTGGAAGTCTGTTGCTCAGATTGGAACATTGACAAAAAGCAAGTAACAGCTATTGTCACAGATAATGGTACAAATATTAAAAAAGCTGCTGAGGTAACGTTTGGGCCCAAAATTCACCTACCCTGCTTTGCGCACACGCTTAATCTTATTGCTCGCTCGGCCATTCAAAGGGAATCCGTAAATGGATGTATTGCCAAAATGAAATCACCACCATAGTGGTGTGGCCAGCGACCATTTAAGGAAAGCAACAGATAAAGTACTTATTCAGGATGTTCCAACGAGATGAAACAGTACATATTATATGATAGAGCGCTTTTTGGAGGTCAAAACGCAAGTGAACGACATTTTACTGAGTATTCCAAATGACCAAATGTTG
This sequence comes from Drosophila mojavensis, assembly GCF_018153725.1. NCBI lineage: Eukaryota > Metazoa > Arthropoda > Insecta > Diptera > Drosophilidae > Drosophila > Drosophila mojavensis. The sequence goes on along the minus strand of NW_025318726.1, from coordinate 2,127,751 downwards.
CTTACCGGAAAGGAATTTGAGCTGTTAAACAATGTGCTTACAATGCTACGTCCCCTTGAGGAAGCAACGAAAATTGTCAGCGGAGACAAATATTGTACGGCCAGTACGGTCAACATTGTCAACATCATCAAAGACAAATTAGAAAAATTAAGTGACAACACACAAGAAGCGAAGGATATGAAGGAGTTCCTGTTTCTCGAAATAGAAAGGCGAATGGGATCGATTGAGCAGGTATATTTCAAATACTCTTAATTTGCAGTTTAGTTAAATATATATTTGTAATGTACTGTTTTAGGTATCGATTCTAGCAATGGCCACGTTGCTTGATACTAGATTTAAAAAATTACATTTTAAAGATCCAGTTGCATGTGCCAATGCACTGATAAAAATTAAATCTCTGTTTAAACAAAATGAAAGCAAAGAGGTCATACCACCGACAACAGGGAACTGGGATTCTTTTTGGAACCACCATCACTAGCTCGCGCAGTGTCACAACCCGAATGTGGATATGGACGTAGAAATAAGCGCTTATCTACGAATACCGCTCCCTCTGAACGGGTTTTCTCAGCGGCTTCAAATATTTTGTGCCGTAAACGAAACAGAATAACACCTGAGCGACTAAGTCGTATTTTGTTCCTGCAAAGCATTGAAAAAAAATATTTTTTTTAATTGTTTCTTTTTGATAGTTTATAAGTTAACATTGAAAAAACTGCTATGAAAGCATACGTTTTTTTTATACCCTGAACCCATTTTCAATGGGAAATCAGGGTATAATGGTTTTGTTGAAATGTATGTAACAGGGAGAAGGAGGCGTGGCAGACCCCACAAAGTATATATATTCTTGATCAGGGTGACGAGCTGAGTTGATTTGGCCCTGTCCGTCTGTCTGTCCGTCTGTCCGTCTGTCCGTCTGTCCGTATGTATGAACGCGTCGATTTCAGAAGATATAAGAGCTAGAGACTTCAAATTTTTTTTTAAAATGTCCGTAATTACAGCGCGCATATCAAGTTTATCATTAAAAATCGATAACTCATCTCGATCTTTTTTATCGATAAAAAACCTTATCGAAACCCAGTTATAAAATTATATCTTTTACACCTTTATTGCTAGAGTCTCCAAATTTTTAATGTATGCTTATATGCAATTTATACAATTTCGGTTTTTTGTTAAAATTTACCCCCCCACCTCTAAATTCACCCCCTCACCCTCACTTTTGTAAAAAGCGTATTTCAAATACTAGAGACTTGTGCTTTGGCAATTACGTGCATATTCATGTTATAATCATAATCTAAAAGTTTCATGAAGATCGTACGTCTATAAAAAAAGTTATTAAACAATTAAGTTCTCATAGTAAGCGCACACTGCAGCCCATGCGTGTTTATGCGTGGTTGCTTGTATGTGTATGTGTTTGTGTATGTGTTTGTGTATGTGTGTGTGTATGTGTGTGTGTGTATGCGTTTGCGTCTGTATGCGTGTGTGTGTGTATGTGTGTCTGTATGCGTGTGTGTGTATGTATACCTGTGTGTGCGTACGTGCGTGTGTGTGTGTGTGTGCGTGTTTCTTGTGTAAGCTGAAAGTCGCGAAAAAGTATTGAAATATCTATTGCTCCAAGGGTTCAGGGGATCTCGTAGTCGAGCAGTCTCGACTAGAGCTTTCTTACTTGTTTTGTTCATGTTTAATAATCTTGAAGATAAGTCTCATGAATATAAAAAGATTGCTATAAGTTTTTTATTTTTAAGTTAAAAATAATTTAAGTGGAATAATAACGCTATGAAAGCACCTATGAAGAAGGTTTAAAACCCTAAAAAAAAAAGTTTCTTAATAAAATGGGGAAATACATCGATGCATCGAAGTCTTGAACCGATGTATAAACCCAACATCGATGCTTGACAACGAAAACATCGATGGGCATCGACATCGATGTTTTTACTCAAATTTACATCACTACCATCGATGGATTTGCAGCCCTAACTGCTTGATAAGCATAACGGTGTGCACTGTTCGGCTGGTAATTCTATTTTGATTCTGCTGCTAGCAGCTCAAGTTTAAGTGATGTGCTTATTAACAGTGCACTGTAGTGCGCATGGTGAGCTTGCGCTGTACGGTGCAGTGTTGCCAGGTTTTGAGACATAAAAATAGCAAAATCGTCTCTAAAAAATAGCTGAAAATAGCTAAACAAATTTTAAAATAGCTTACAAAATAGCTGAAACCTTTATGCATTATGCATTTACTTTAAATTTTATTTTTAAATGTTATTTAATAATGTTACAATTTGGTCCACATCCAAATCATCATCAGAATTATATTTTTGATTAACTGGAATCATTTTTAAATATTTGGAAGGCACGGTATAATCATGGCAGCATTTGCCATTGCTGCGCAAGAAGAATTAGCGATGGTATAAATTCACAACTAGTGATGGTATAAGTACGACAAAGTCGTGGTGGTAGTATCGCGCAGATCATTACGTACAATTTGGGACTTAATCGAAAAATGTTTTTATTTTTTTTATTTTTTTGCTTTAAATACTAAAATCAAATTCAAAATATTCGTTTGTAAAATGGCTAAATTTATAGCTAATAGCATTTTCAAAATTTTCATAGCATTTAGGGTTCAAAAATAGCTAAAAATGCTATTAAATAGCTAATCTGGCAACACTGGTACGGTGAAAAGTCACGATTGAGTGATAGTAGGTTATGCAAAGCGAACAGCTGATTTGGCAGCGTGACGTCATTATTTCAGAAAATGGTGGGCGCGCGTTTGAATTTGTATGAAAATCAAGCAATTTTGATACTGTTATTTGTCTTAAAACTAGTAGACTAAATAAAACGAGTTGGGCGGCTAATCACATGTTCTATATAGATTCACGAATCGGAAAATATAAAGGTTTTTGCTAATTTTTATACTCTAAATTGTTTTCTAAGCAGTTATTGATCATGCAATCCCTTGACCACTTTTACTCTTGCATATAATGGACTTAACCTTACTATCTAAGGCTTGAATTTGTAAAGCTAAAAAGTTACTACTAAGTATTATGCATTTCCCATCAATCCGCATAATCATACGTACTAATTTCATTCTTTATATTACAAATCTGATGGCCATAGATGATACGCAGCATTGTTAGCTTCTGTCTAAGTTTTAAGAGCTGATTCAGGAGGATTATGTGTTTCCTTAGGTTTCAATACTTATAATCATACAAGTTTACGACTTGGCAACTAATACACAAATATTAGTTCATTCTACCGGATGTTTCTGACATGACAGCAGGGGTGAGCAGCACCTTTTATTGATGCAGCTTCAACGTGTACTATATTTAAATGTGTAGGTAAATTGGCATAAATAAACAATACTGATGGCGAGAACCCAGTTAACTATGTCCATCAACCATTCCTGCTGACTTATTGGCCATTTTCGCTGCATTCGAGAGGCCTCCCAGTTCATTCCATTATATACTTAATTTCTTTATTGTATGGTAATAAAATTAGTGATTGACCATTTTTAAGGTATTTACTATTGAAATTTTTTATATATAGTTAGTTTTGGTTGTTTTGGACGACTTAGTCGATCTCTGCTGAAATGCCTTCCAAGCTTCAGCCGGGATAACATAGCAAAATCTGATAATGTGACGTCACAAGAGAGCTGTTAGTTAACATTAAAAGTAACGGGACTGCTCTTTGCGCAACCTACTGTGTCTTTTAACAGTGGTGAAAAGTAAGGCTGTCGCTCACGATTGAGTGATGTCTTTTAACAGTAGCTGTCGCTCTCACTTGTCTCAGACAAGTTGTCTGTGAGCGTGCGTGCGCGCGTGTGTTGGTGCTCGAGGTGAATAGAAGGTTTTGAGCGTTTGCAGTTGTATTTTTTTGTGCATGCGTTGTTCACGATTGAGTGGTAGCACTGACCAGTGATGATAGTGTGAGTCTTTTAACAGTGCTTGGTTGGAAGAAACGTCTGCAATGCACTATGGGGAAAAATCCAAATTATCGGGTATTAATTAATAACTTGAAAACTAAGCCAGATTTTTTGATCCGGTTTTTGTATTATTAATATGTATACGATCCGAAATATATTTTAGAAAAATGGGCGTGTCACCGCCCACCCAAAAAGAATTAATTAAAATTTTTTATTAAAAGAATTTTGTTTTTAAGAATTTTGCTTGTTTATACTTTAAAATAATAATTTTAATTGAAGAAAATCGAGCTTTCCTGAAATCGAAATTAGTTTTCTTCAATTTCGAGTTCCAGATCAGCCAGCGAGTTCCAGAAATCAACTGATTTAATTGTGCCTTCAACTTTACATAATACAAGACGTACAACTTCATTAGACAGCAACCTTTATGCTTTCAAACTCGTTTCTAAAGATTTGCCGAAGAAATAATCTGATCAGATGTATCCAAGGCATTGAAATCACAATTTATTGCTCTATAACATGCAATTGGAATTATACTTATGCGCCCATATGGCTGTTTTATATGTCTCTGCAAATTTTAATTTTATTCACAAGAAACGACATTTGACAACACTTGCTAATTTTACAAAAAATTAATAAAATATGTTTAAACAACAAATGTTATTTAAATCAACGCATAGTAGAAGCCCTCATAATTCATATTCTTTTTAAAATTCTCAAAAATTATGTCTGGTCATTGAATAACAACGATTTGAAAATCGGCTACCATAAATTGTAAGCTGAAGGCACATGCTTTTCGAAGAGAAGAGCTGACTTTAACAGCTGTTAGGCTTAACAGGTACTGTTATTCAACATTTTGGGTACAGTACCTTAAAGTTTGGAGTTTTATTAAGATGTTAACATAAATAAAGTTGCATACTTCGAAAAAATGACTAAATACCCGAAAAACGGCAAAATTCCTCATAGTGCAATTCTGTTGCGACTTATGTATATATGTACATATGTATGATTTTGTTGGTCTCAATAAACATAAGCTTATGTATTGCTGCCGATTGGTCTGTTTTCCGCCCATTCTGTAATAAGTTGCTAACACCGAAAGCAAGAAAATATGTGGAATATAACAGACTAGTAAGGCTCTATTAAATCAACTTAACTTTATTTTTGTCTGCTGTTTTGTCAGATTTACTAAAAGTTTTATTAAATATGCCAAAAACCTATACCCAAAAATTTCGCGATGTGTGGTTGAGTGTCGAGTTTAAAGAGTGGATTCGCAAGGATGCCCCAGACTCAACAAGGGCCTATTGCGCCTATTGCAATTGTACTATTGGCGCGAAGCTTTATGATGTGCGTCACCACGCTGCCACAAAAAACATATACATAAGTGCGATGGGTGCGTATACACAGAAAAACAAATTGCCTTTTGTTGCAAAATGTGGCAAGACGGAGGAGCATGAGGCTGCTAAAAACACTCAATGCTATTTTAAACATAACATTAGTTTCTATAAACATTTTTAATAAAAACTCTTTATACAAATTTATAAAAATCTTACAGATACAGATATGGATTAGATAGGTATGATAAATACTGCCATAATTATGACAACTCAAATTACGCTATTAATGATAATTGGACAACATTTTAACTATCATTTAAAGATTTAATCATAAATGAAAGTAATAATAAAATTTGGCAATTTCTTTTAGCAATTTAAATAAAGTTTTTAGCAATTTGAGCAACTTTTTTTTAAAATTCTAGCTATTCTTGCCCTCAAAATTCTGGTAGCACTGGTTGGTAGATGTGATGCACGTCGCCTCACAATCGTGGGTTCGAAAATCACCAATGTTGAGTGTTTATACTCATTCATAAAAGTGAAGCTTCCGATTTTAATCATCTATGGATGACTCAAAAAGAGTCGTTAAGGGCGTGGCACATCGAAAAATAACCTGTCGTTTTTCACATTTCACAGTGTCTATCTCCATTGGCGGCGTGGCAAATCGGGGAAACCTACATTTCTACAGTATTAGAGCTAGAAACTTTGCGACTGATTGCATCCTCTATTAATTTGCACAAAAGGAATACGATATTATAAATAAATTCAAACAGTCAACTAGAGTTTGTTTTACTATTTGAATACTAAAATGTAAATATGTATGTATATATATTCTTATTATAGAATTTTGTCGAGTACTATTAACATTATATATACATACATATATTATAAATTGATAAGTTCAACTAGGGTTTTGTTAGTATTTGACTACTAAAATATAAATATGTAAATATGTAAGATAAGAATTATGGACTCAATAGTGAACAATAATATTTATAAATTTATGTTATCGATATATTCTGTTCCTAGTCAAGCAGCTTTGTTCAGGCTGTCAATAAAAACTTTTACATTGTCGTAAATATTCATTGTACTAACATAAGCAGTATAAATATCTTTCCATTCTGGAAGTGTCTCTGAGCAATATAAGCAATTTCCCATTCCGGAAGCGTCTCAGAGAATATGGCAAAGCGGACTAATCTATTTTTCTTGTGGACTACATTGTTTATAGTATCTGTTTGTTTGGCAACCATTGTAGTATTCTCCGGATTTAATCACTCAATGGGTAAATTCAGATCAATGTTGGTGTCCCTACTCATTGTGCTTTTGGGTCACTTTCTATTCGGAGATCCCACCAGATTTCTAATACTTGCTAGCTTAGACGCTTTTTGGAGTCCAGAGAACCTGAAGTATGCAACAGTTGCTGAAGTTGGCCATCAAAAACAGTTAGATTATTTGAACTTGCGATTGAACAGTTTACGGGCCCATCTCTCAATACCGGAAAAGCATCGTAATGAAAAGCTGAACTCGCAGTACAGGGAGATAGTAAATGATTTATGGCTGTTTGGAAAGTATTTCCTGTTTATAATGTGTCTACTACTGTTCTTATCCGATGAGACTACGTATTACACTCGAAATCACATTAAGCGCCTTTTCACACACAATTATTCCAATTATTATGGCTTGAATGATGTGGCCGAATTGACAGGTGCCTATGATTTCATAAAATCTTCGCTTATTGATGGCTTTGCTATTAAACGAGATGAATTTCAGAATTCATGGATTCATAGCGAGCAGACTGCTTTGCTTGGAGTCGTTCGACTACGTCAATTGCGTGTGATTGATATGGAGCATGATAGAGTGAGTGACCCTCCTTTTTCAGAGAAATCGTATTTGCCTGGATGGAAATTACCATATCGGCGCTTTCCTTACGATGAAGTCTATTGGCGCATCTATGAACCGTGGGTATTCAAAAATCTGAATTTAAAACTAAACTTGCTAGTAGTGCAACAACATACAGGATATCTTCGCTCATATCCCAAGTTAAGTGGTTACATGTCGCTACTTGCGCGCAGTCAACAAAATAGTCACGTGATCGTAAGATTCCTACGCAAAAATAAGTGGCTCACTTACAATACATCGGTTCTATTTATGGAATTCGCATTGTATAGCGTTGATGCAAAATTATTAACTGTGTGCACACTGCATATAGAGCATACATCCTTTGGCACCATGATTTCTCATGTGAACGTAAATGCAATAAGCTCATTTGAAAAAGTTGACCATCTTACACACCTGACAATACTTTTTCTAATTCTGTATATCATAACGTTTGTAGACTTCGTTAAGGGGCTTGCGATCAAATTGTGGTTTGAACCGGCGCAAATTCGTTCATTTTGGAACAAAGTGGATGTTGCAATATTTGTGCTTAACATCCTCATATTAATAATGACTTTCATACGTGAGTCAAAAGTCACGAACATTTTTGACCATCTTGCAAATGACAGCAAAATGGAATTCATACAAGTATTAGAAGCAACTCACGTGCACTCGTTCACCGCAATACTTATTGGATTTCTCTTGTGTTTGATTACTCTTCGATTATGGAAGGCTCTCGAATTCTCCAATGTGTTCCAGATCTTCACACAAACCCTGTATTTGTCTTGGCGAGCGGTGGCATCTGTTGCTGTGGTCATTATCGTATTACTGTTGGGTTTTGCGATTGCGGTATCTACGTTTAATGGCAACAACAGCTTCAACTTCTCTCAATTTCGCCAGAGTATCATCACATGCACATGCTTCACCTTCGGATATACCAATGGTGTTAGTCCGGAAGAACTGTTTCATGGCGGCCAGTTCATTGGCGCTATATTTTTTTCGATCTTGGTATTCGTTATTTCGGTGATTTTGGTAAATATGTTCGTATCAATAATTAACGACTTTGTTTGCACTGCAAAACATCAAAGGGATATGATATCTGGTCGTCGCATCAACATATTTCAATTCATTTATGCCGAAATGAGAGTTTATGTTCTAAAGATAAAGCAATTGCCAAAGTTTCGTACACGTTATCGTCGGAATAATCGAACTGTTTCTGAAAACATAATGAGATCACTACAATCGATCAGAAATAAAAGGAAGAAATGGGAGGTTACCATTGCCAAGGCCTTTGTTGCAAAAAATACAATAAGTCCCCTTGATAATATTGTGGAGCATGCAGAAAGTAAATACAATCAGGAAAGAATCTATACAATTGGCGCTATATTGAATACTCAAATCGATATACTTCAAAATCTTTCGAATCATCATAAGCGTACACGTAGACAAAGTGAATGAAAAAATATAAAAAGGTTTGTTTTGTAATAAATTTAACAAGCATTTCATCTCGAATCATTTCAGAATATTTCATTTTTTATTTCATCTCACTGCTCAATGTCAAGTTATTTCATAATTAATTTCTCATTGTTGAAGAAATTATCACACAAAAGTAAATGTAAAGCAAAGTACATATGATAGAATGGACGAGTCGATGGTTAAGGGTGTATCCCAGTCGAGTATAGCCGCTAAGAACATGAATGTCCTTACTCCTCCAAACTTCAAACGGGAAGGACTAAAAAAGGCGGTTTATCACTCACAGTTAAATTATTAAAATAAGGAAATGCGGGAAAGAATCCTTAAATATAATATTATTATTGATTAAAATATTTGTGTATTGTACGTATGCCACTTGGCCACTTTTATTAATACATATTTATATATAATATTATTAGGAATTTAAATAAATAAAAATTGAAATGCATAAGTGCGCATTTTGTATGGAATAATAAATTTTTTTACATTTGTTTTTATTTATTTTTTTCTAAAATTTAATTTTTCTAAGCTTCCAATATTGTAAATTCTAATATTTGGCTTATACGTTGTTAACTATTTAATAGCATTTCCAAATTGTTGCTTAATGTTCCATTGCAATTAAACTTACTTTTCATTTTTGTCAAGTTAATAATAATTTAGAATTTCATGCACAGTAGAGCGAGAACTTTTTATATATTCCTTAAAGTTAGTTTTAAATTTGTATTTTTATTTGTATCATTTAACTCGCACCACCCTAAAATTACATATAAATATATATTTATAGGAAACGGAAAAAATTTATATTTTATATTTATAATCAATTCAAATTGTTAAGAATCTTATATTTCGAATATTAAAACCAAATAACAAAGTCACAGACCCCAAAGTTTATTTACTGTGACTTTGGCATTTTAGTAATATTTGATATAAATATTCAAAATAATATATTTAATCAGAAATCTATTTTTTTTTTCTATATTTTCTTTTTATTTGCGCAGAACAATTAACTTACTCGTTTACATTTTATATGTTATATTTTTAAGGAAGTACTTTAGATTACATTGCGTCTGTGATTTGCAAAAATATTCAAGTTCTGTTGAGATGGATGCCATTTCTACTATATAATATATAATTATTGGTGATTAGAAATGTTATACTTTAAACCATATAATATTATTATTTTAGATTAATATATATATTTCTTTAGGTTGTTCTTAGGTTAGCATCTGCTTTGAGTGCAATTTTTAGTTTCTAAATGTCTATAGTCTAACAATTTTTCCTCTTAATTTGTTTTTTTTTTTTCTAATTTCCAATCAGATATTTCAGCTTATTTGGAAGCTCAGCTATCAATCGAAAATAACACGAGGCCGAGCAGAACAATAGTAAGAGTTATATATTAACTATGATGTTCACTCTACGAAGCTTTATTCATTAAAATCTTTATAAATTGGTATATCCTAAAAATCTTGATTTGGGAAGACAGTTAAAGTTAACTTAAGGTTGCTTCAATCATTTAGTAACTCAAAAATAGTAAAGTAAATATTGAAAGAAAGTTTTAAATAATATTTAGTAAAGATTTGTTTCTTAGGTCCCATTTACAAAATTTGTTTTTGGAAACAATAATAGCGAAACGTAATTTTTGTTAGACACATGCATAAACCTAGGTCGAAAGTTACAGTTGGAATTGAAAGTTTTCTTATGCTTAAAACTATTAAATTGGAAATAAATGATCTTGAATTCAATACTAAAATTCCGAAAAAGTCATCTAAAATAACCACATGATAATTGGCAGAGAGACCAAGAATATAGAGGCTTTCATCAGGCCACTCGAATTACAACCGTCTTCTTTGCAGCAATATGTTTGGGTTTCCCAAATTTCTGTAAGCAAATCGTAGTTGATAATTAATATTAATTTTTAAAATGATAAGGATACGTAGCTATTAAAACTGTATGGTAATAGTAATCTTATTGTTGCATATAACTAGATAGCTCTGTATTATTTTTAAAGGTCTCCCAAAAGCAATTCCAATTTTCGTTCCAAAGGGAAACAGTTCTTTATGAATTTAGGTAGCCATCGATATTTTTGCTACTTGAGTTGAGAAATTATATATATTGGACGGATACTGCAATTTACGAATACTCTTGTATTCCTGGTATCTGATCGCTACATTCTCAATAGTTATTTGCTAAATCCATTGAAAAATACATAATATTTCCCCTTAGAGCGTATGTGTGAGGTAGTAAAAATATTTATCCGGCACATCGACTCTGCTTATCCATTTAATACGTGATGTATTTACTCTATTTGGCCAATTTTTAATGCGATCATAAAAGTTGATAGTTTTAAAAACCCCATTTATGGCATTTAAAAGTTCTTAGTCGTTAAAGAACGTAATTTCATTGCAAGCTGTAAAATTGTCTCATGGCAAAAATATGTCAGTTGATAGTCTCTGAAAGCGATGTAGGCTGATATTTATCGGTTATGTCAGGCGTGATATGTATTTACAATATAACTTGGCATCTATGAATAAAAATAACCCACCTTTCTCGACGCACTCAGTAGCACAATCTCGTACAGTCGACAGTTCGCTGACATATTTCTGAAAAAAGCAAATAAAGAAAGTGACATTTAAATGGACGCGAAAAGCTGCAATTATTTAATGTGTAAATAATTTACATTTATAAACTAGTCAGCCTTTATTTGCCAATCGGTTTGTTTGCCGAGCTTGGGGATATTGATTAACTAGATATATAATTTTCATTGGGAATATAATTGAACGAGAAGGCTGGCCCAATCGGGAGTGCTCGACTAGGGGGATACTTTGAGCTCTGAGTACTCATACACACACACACCCACACACACAATATATTCAAATCTCTTAAATCGATACCATTCATTAGCAGCAAATGTTCAGAAATTGTTGGCATATTTGTCGTATAACAGATTTGATTGCCTTAATTCTGTTGCAGAAAATGTTGCTCTTATGGAAAATGTGAAAATAACAATACGAAAATGGATGACATGCGCTGACCTCGACCCCGTTGTGTTGAGCACTCTAAAACAACGAACAGCATAACAAAAGTTTTGCTTATTTGTGTGTCGACCGCTTTTTAATTTACAGCCATCAAATAAATGAAAATTATATGCGAATCTCTGATAATTATATGTATAAACAAATGCAGACAAACACATAACTGTGTAGTATGTAATCCCATATAGAGAGAGTGATAGAGAGAAGGAGGGAAACTAGCTGGCTTTTATATACATATTATATGTCAGTGCGGTTAGTGCAATTAATTTCACACTTAATTTGCCATGCACCAGCAATTTCAATAGAGACAAACCCATTAATTCTTAATGCTATTAATTTATTACTGTATAATATTGTTTCAACGGAAATTCAAACAAATTCATTTGGTTTGCAATTATGGTTATGGTTGATCTGAAATATTCTATTTTAACTAATCTAATCCATTAATCATATAAACACTTATATTTATTTGTCTAGAATTCCCGACCATAAGATACCCAGATCGACCTGTAAATCCTGCTTTGTGCTTTTTTTAATATTCAGGATTTATAGAAATCATAAGTCATAGTCATATTTTATTTAAAATAATATGTGCCAAAAAATTTCGTGAAACTATCTAAAATCTGATTTTTGCTACAAACTTGAACTTTAGAAATTATACTCGCATTAGTAGCCCAAGCTCAAAACAAGTACGAAGGCTCCAGTCGAGACTGCTCGACTAGGAGATACCCTGAACCCTCTAAGCTCATATTCTAATCATTCTGCACTTCTTTTATGCACACATACATACACATGCATCCACACGCACGCACAAGCCTGCGCTCTGCTAACTGCGCAGTAAGCAGCGACTGCGATTGGGCTGCGCTGCAATGTGGGCAATATTATGAGAATTTATTTGTTGAATAATTTCTTTTGTAGACATACGATCTTAATGAAACTTTTAGAGGGTAATCATATGGTGAATATATGTGTACATTCCAAAGCACAAGTCTCTAGTACTTGAAATGCGTTTCCAATTTGGGAGAGAAGGGGGCGTGGTATCCAAAATCTGTAAATCACAAAATCTTTGTATCGATTAACTTTATATAAAACGCAAATTTGAAGACTTCAGGTCTAAAAGTGTTCAAATTAGGCTTAAAAACAAAGTCAATTTTTCGATTATTCTCGATAAAAAAGTTATCGGATGATTTATCGAAAAAATAAAGCAAACTCGTACTGCGTATGGTACACACGAGTATGCATGCTCTCTAGCTCTTATAACTTCTGAGATCGACGCACTCATACGGACGGACGGACAGACGGACAGGGCTATATCGACTCAGCTTGTCGCGCTGATCAAGAATACATATACTTTGTGGGGTCTGCCACGCCTCCTTCTGCCCGTTACATACTTTTTCACAAAACCATTATACCCTGATTTCCCATTTTCAATGGGTTCAGGGTATAAAAATATGGCGGATATATTAACACCTATGTAGGGCATACAAAAACGTAAAAAATGCGCTCCAGGCGAGACATGTTAATTTGAAAGGGCAGTCGGTAAGGGTGGACTTACTTGAAATTGAGCCAAAATCTAGATTTAATATTTGCTTTTTACTCCAAGACTTATGTTGTAATAAAGAAATATATGTATGTAAATATGCCAACTACAATTCCAATATGTAAGTATTTCATTCAGGACACAAACACATAACCGAAGGCCATATATCGCCTGTAGTGCCAATTCTTAAGCTGATTTAGATGTAATTGCTAGATTGTGATAGGTAAACAAATAAAAAATTCATTTTACGAATCAGAGCTGAGCCCATGGCAAGAAAGCGCTCCCATGCAGTTAAACACATTGAGCTCTGCTGTGCTCTACACGTGTTCACACGAATACTATGAGAGAGAGATAGAGAGAGAAAGATAGATAGAGAGAGTGAGACGGAGCCGCCCTTCTGACGGCTTATGCAGCACTTAACCCGCTTAATCGATTGCGTCGAGGTAGCGGGGAGGGATGGACCTGATACGTCAGGGCTTGCAACTGGCCGCATCGAAAACGCAAAGCCCTCTGCAATGGTCTTTTGGTCCTTTGGTCCTTCTGTCTGCTGGGTGGCACTTAACAACTTTCCGTGTGCTAATGCCATGTGCTCCTTGAGCTTTATGATATCTGCAGCTGGCAGTCAAGCGAGAACATGCCAAGTGTGTTCCTATGTATGTTGCTAATGTGTATAGACATTGTGTGGCTTATTATGTTACGTCACTAATGCGTTTGTCTTGCTGCCAGCTGATAAATGGTCCCATTGCGTTTGTCAATTATTCAGTTTACGGGTATAATTGTACGCCTATCCTCATTCCATTTGTCTGCATTAAATAGGAAAACACTGTTAGGCTGGTGATTTGTCAAATTTAACACAGTATGTGAAATAGCAAATGAGCTGAAATTAGGTAGGTTCCCTAACACAACTATACAACATCATATTGTATAGGAGTCTATTAGGTTCTTCAGACGGAGTCATGAGTTACTTTAATAATACATATTTTCTAAATTATAGAGACTGAAAGTTATTTATATAAATCTCAAAAAGAAAATAGAGCGTAACCGCATATACTGAGTATATACGTAGTATGAATTTATCATTTTTTTGCAATAACTTATCCCAATTTCATATTTTCGTTAAATATGGATAATTTATTTATTTTTATACTCATTCACGAAAGTGAATTAGTATATTGGTTTTGTGCAATGTCCGTCATGCCGTCCGTCCGTCCGTCTATCCGTCTGTCCGTATGAACGCAATCTATTTCGCCGCTATTAAAGCTAGAGATTTATAAAGTGTTAAAATTTTCCCGATCCGCCCACTAGGGGCGTGGCAAATCAGAAAATGCATTTTCCAATACGCCAGAAATCAGAAAGCTAGAAAGCTGAAATTTGGAATGTAGATCCGCGTCGACCACCCTAGATCACGAGCTATGACGAATATATCTCCGCCCATTGGGGGCGTGGCAAATCGTCTAAAAATTATAAGTCTACGCCCATTAGAGGCGTGGCCCATCGGACCTGAAGATATAGTGATATTTTAAATTTAAATAAAATTTATGCCAGAGACCTCAAATTTTGTGTATATACTCGGGTTGATCACCCAGGACCAAAAAGTTTTGTCGGATATATGTATGTCCGCCCACAATGGCGTGGCAAGCCGCAAAAGTTGATATAATAGCTAGAAGTTTAAAATTTAGATAGTTAAGTTACCAGTAATCTCCTCTATCGAGGACCCAAAAATAATTTTTAAGCCTCTTTAGGGGCGTGGCATATCGAAAAATACCCTGTAATTTCACATTTTTGAGGGTAAGCATTCAAACTTTGCAGTTAGGGTACCGTTATCACGTTCTAAGAACTGACCAAAAAGTGGAGTGTCTACGCCCAGTAGACGCCAGGGCGTGGCAAATCGGAAAAAACTGTATTTTCTACAGTATTAGAGCGAAACTTAACTACATGTGAATGAGTATTCCACAGTCGGTAGCGCCCGACTGCAACGTTCTTACTTGTTTATTTTTTATTTTGACTATAACTCTAATACTACTAAAATTTAAATTTCTATTTCTATTTTCATTTCCTCTATTCTCTCTTAACATCCTTTCTCTTTCTCCCTTAATGGATGGATATCCCTCGCGATCACTCTTTCGAGAACTACTATTAAAATTTTGAACCTCATCTAGTTTAAAGAGCTCAACAACAGCCAAAAATATTCAAAACAGCTCAATAGTTCCATGTACCTCAATTTAATCTAACGCGAAAGTTTCTGAGCTAAACTGCGTTTATATGTTGTTATTTATTATATATGCTCATACTATAATATTTCGATTTGCACTTTGGCATACAAATGTTAAGATGTGATTTAAAAATGTTTTCCTATTTATTTGTTAGATTTGAGCATTTATGCCACTATATTAACAAATTTCACATTCATAACGTGTCTCTGGCTATCCAAAGTTTCAATAGCCTTTAGTTCACACTTCAGTTTCCACATTCAGTGCACACGGAAGGCAGTCAACTCTAAGAAAGGTGCGCTGCAAAGGATATTTGTCAGGTTTCTCTGGCTGCTGCCCATTATCAAATGCAATTTCATCAATGCACCCAAAAACTCAACTTGAAAGTATGCCTGAAATTTGATTTTCTTTGTGTGTCTGTATGTGTGTGTGCACTATATTGTGCACTTTCCATATAGTCGACGCTTTCAAGCAGAACTCGGTTGACGAGCAGTTGTCAAGTCTGCCAGCCGACAGCTTCCATTCGGCCCATACACTACAAGTTCATACATATAATATTTTGCAAGTGCAATTTGTTGTAACACGCCCACACAAACAAATAACATCAATATACTTATGTATATATGGAATAAAAGTGCGCTACTCACTCGTCCTCTCTCCCTGTCTCTCGCTCTCTCTCTCTCTCTCCTCTGTCTCTCTCACTCATTCACTTAGTCACTCCATACTTTGGGATGCTGCAAGGCAGCAGAGGTAATATGATTACCAAAAAATGCCAAAAGCCGAGCAGCCTTTGGCCATGCCGTAGACGTAATGCAATAAACTGATTTTTGTTACCAGCTGCAACGATTGTCCGCACTTATCTAGCACCCAAGCAGCAGCCGCCAGCCGCCAGCAATCGAGAATGGATAGAATTATTTCAATTTGCATCGGGCACCACTAGTTTAATGAAGTGGCAAAATATACTCAAAAACAAGACAAAATCATATATTTAATAGAAGACAGCTTGGAAGCTTTATAACTCTCTTGCAAATTATATAAAGAAGACACTAATAAAATTTTTACTACTAAGACTGTCGAGTAACTAGTTGATATGTCATATTACTGTGACGAGGAATCTATTCTTATATGAACCCATCATAGTTATTCTTCTACTCTATAAGAAATCCATTATTAGAATGACATATTGTTCCTACTTATTGTTTAATCTCATTCAAATTAATGGAACAAATAGAACACCAAACTTTTATCTTTAACAAAGGGAAGACGTATCAAAAAAATAAAATGCGCATAGAATGACCACAAGTTATCTGTACATTACTCATACTAAAAAAAAATAAAGAAAAAAAAAATCTCTCTTTAAACTAACTTAATACTGTTCCAACAATTGAATCAATTTATATATATTTTTTATCTTTTACATCCAATTTATTATATATATTATTATAAAGATATAGTATGACTAAATGACTCACTTCAGCTAAGTGAGACTTATGGGTAGATTCAAGTAAATGGTATAGTTACACAGTAAGACACTTTGAATGATATCGAGAAACTGGAAAAAGGTTTTGATATTTAGATACAAAGTTGATATAGGTGAGAAATAGAGCTGTTTAAAATATAACAAAATATTCAGTATTATCTCTACACGGTCAGCCATGCAGTCAAACGAAGATATGAATCGATTTGGCTTTGAATAATAATTTAGAATAAATATATATATCGTACGCTTGTTACATAGCTTCAAACAAAAAGTGCTCCCATTTTTAACTGGCTTTAAAGCAGGCATAGATATTTAGTATTAAATAATATACAAATATTATTAAATATGGATCTTAAATTTGTCCTTTGGAGCCTTCTCATATGCAATGTTCACTCGATTTCGAACTCAACGGATCGTTGCTCTCCGGAGTACTGCAACTTCGCCGGTGAATGTACACTAGTAAACAGGAAACCAAATTGCACCTG
The DNA here is from genome assembly GCF_018153725.1 of Drosophila mojavensis. NCBI lineage: Eukaryota > Metazoa > Arthropoda > Insecta > Diptera > Drosophilidae > Drosophila > Drosophila mojavensis. The sequence continues at coordinate 2,110,416 of NW_025318726.1, read as the reverse complement.
CTATGACGAGGCCTTTCAAGGCAAATATTGTGAAAAAGTCAAGGATCTGTGCGCAACGTCCAAAAATACATGCACGGGCACACAGATTTGTGTGCCCTATGTGGGTCAAATAGTTTGCGTTTGTCGGCCTGAAATTAGATCACAGGATTGCGATCTCGCCAAGCCTCTGTGCAGCTACAATGTGCAGGTGAACTATGGAGTGGAGGAGCCAATTGTTCTGAGCTTTGCATATCACAGCCCCGAGCCCTTGCGAATAATAGTATCTTCAGAAAACAATTTAATTGCCCGCTCACGATCACCTATGAAAGGTCAATATACGCGCAACCTGACCGCCACTCTACATGAATTGGGTATAAGACGACATATCAAGCCACCGTACGACGATGCTTTCTATTACGTATTTAAAACAAAGCACACCATTCCGGGCGCCAATCTATTGAATGTGACTATCGAGTCGAAAAGCAGAAATAAGATGGACTATAGTATGATATCCCTATCGCTACCCGTACATGTAAGGACAAATTTCTGCATACCTCGCGTTGTGTTCCAACACTGCATGGATCCACATAATCCCAGGAAAGTTGATTCCGAACAATTTTGCAACTTGCAAGCAATCATGGAGGATCGGTGCTTGCATTCCAAACCCATTCTGCAGGTCCAGTGGGCAGTTTACAAGTACGAGGAACACAGTAAGAAACTCACCCTTTTATATAGCAACTGAAACTTAAGTATTCTTATAACAGCTGACACCTATATGCTAAAGGAAGATGATCAGTTGTTGTTTAAGATACCGCACTATTTCTTGTGGAGACCATCTCTTCTGCGTTCCTATCCCGATCTCTTAGTTGAGGTGCAGCTTTCAGTCAAGGAGCAGGGCGGGCCCTGGGTATTCACCAAAGTAAGCGACCTCATCAACAATCAAACATATTTTTGATTGATATTCATTTGTAGTGTTATCTAAATGTGACGGCGCGGAATGTGGTTGCTAAAATAGCCGGCGGTGATTATAGAGAAGTCAGTACCAGTAGCCCATGGCTGACGCTTGATGGCTCTAGCAGTATTGAGCCCGGACAGAATATAAACCATACTCAGGAGCTAACATATACCTGGAGCGTGGAATTCCATGGGGAAGATGAAGAGGTATATCTATCCAAAGATAGTCCCGGTAAGTACGCATATGAAAGAGATCTCGCGAACGACTCACTAATGCACTTATAGAACCAAATTTAACAATTTCGATGTCAGTTCTGAAAACTAAAATAAGTACAATTACCTTGCAAGTTACAAACAAATTTGTAAAAGTGCGCACCGCCAAAGCTAAACAGGTTATTGTATTAATCGACAATAGAGAACCATTCCATTTAGAAATAGAATGTCTCAGGAATTGCAAAGGCAATTTTGTTGCTGCCGATCAAGTGATACACTTGCGTTCTGTATGCACCACTTGCCTGCCACCTATTTCGAACACCTGGTATCTGAGTGCTCTGACTCATCCGGTGCACAATAAAAGACACTTGATAATGCGCGTAGACAATGATATGCTTGTCGGCGACAAACTAACTGTTGAAGTGATAGTCAAGGATAACGGTGGCAACGTCGGGAATACAGGCATGAGACTCAAAAGGTCGTACCCACCACGAGGCGGCATATGCAAAATTGAGCCAAAAGTCGGCAAGGAATGCACCACCAAGTTCCATATATCTTGCCTAAATTTTACTACACAGATTGAAGAGCCGCTCCTGTATACCTTTAAAATGGGCAACTTGTATGTCGAAAGAACCAATTCGCCAGAAACGTTTCTTTACCTAAATAGGGAAGGTACACTGACTGCTCACATATGTAGCTACCATTTCGGTTGCACAGTTGTCGATTTACCCGTTGTGATTGACGACTCAAACTCCAATAATGTGCCCGACTTGAATGTAATGTTGGCGGAGGGACGTAGGCAGCAGGCGTTCTGCTTCATGCAACTGGTTTCCCATAAACCAGAAAATATGATCCATTTCGTGGATGCAGATATCAGCTGGGGAGATAAGGATTCGGCTACAATCTTGGAAATGGTGAACACTCTTGAGATTGCGGAAAATTGCATTTCAGCTTTGAAGTCATTAAAGAACCCTGAAGTTCGAGTTGTTTCTCATACTATGCGCAAAGTGGCATATATTTTTGATTTTGTTAGCACGGATACCGAAGCACTCGATTTGACTGAGGCCATTTGGTTTGATATGGTCAAGAGTTTAACCCACATGATTACATTTTGCATGATCCCTGATTTGGAAATCTTGAAACTAAATTCGTTTCTCTTGGTGCCTAATACTAAGGATAAAGAAGTCTATATCGATTGGATGGACTTTAATCACCATGTTGCCATGCGAATGAATCACATTGTTTCAATTGTAAAGGGGATCTTTATATTGTGGCGTAATATTGGACAGCACTTGGCTCAATTCATTCAACCGGGAGAAACTTTAAATTATATCCTAAATGATGTTAGCTTCAAAGCCGAAATGTTTGATAAATTTACGCCGATCCAATTTATATCAAACGGCACAAATTGTTATATAAAATCACCTTTGAAAACAACTGCATTCCTCCGCAAGCTGCTTAACACTAATAGTCTACTAATTTATAGTTGGTGCCTCAAGTCCGATGTATTGTGGTGGGTGCCAGGGATAAGTCCACCGAATTCCGCCTCTATGGCCATCAATATTTTTGGCCGTAATATGCATACCAACGACTTAACAGCATTGCCAAATGATTTCGCTTCGTATAGTATAGGCTTGAGACGCCATTTGAACACCACAAATTATTATTACCAGGACTCGAATGAGGTTCTTTACCATGCGATAATTTATTCAGTAAAACTACAGAGTAAGGCGAATCTGGTAGTCCAACTTTGGCAAACTTCAGTAGATTTTCGGGTACTAATTACAATGCATGTTAAACCGGTGCTGCGCAACATTTACGATAAAAGTTACTACGTGCCAAAAGGCTCTCTCAAGAAGACAATTATTTTGAATAATCTTTGCCCGCAGGAGAATACAGCCTACATTGCGATATATAGGGCTGAGCCCAATGCTTTAGAGCCAGCTAACTTCACAGTGCGCATTCGTTCACAGCAGTGCAACGTATTCGATTTGTCCAAAGATAACCCGACTTGGCAGAAATTTGATTGCAGTCTCAAGACCATAACACGGAATCGTAGCTTCTCGCAGTGCCATGTGCACTATCTATCCGTCTTTTCCGCCACGGCGTATAAGGTCGAGCCATTTGAGATCCAACAAATTGCCAATGAGATATTCGTTCCCCCCGTTTGCAGCCTTGCCGTGATATTTTTCTGTTCAATGATTTTAGGAGTTGTGGCCCTATTGTTGTTGGCCACTCTACGAGCACGCTACAGGAGAAAGAATTTAATTCGAGTCATGAAATCCAGACAAGATGAGGTAGACCCAAGTGCAGAGAATGTCATTGTGCATTTGCGGACGGGCGGTGGCCTATTAAGCTTTACAACAGCGAATGTTACACTCGAATTTGTATCTGACCTAGGACGCTACAAAGTTGTTATATATCAGAATCCTGTAAATCCGCATTTGGGATTAGGCACTTCGCGTATGATAAGGCTGAGTGACAGAAAGGTCCAATTGCCCTGTCGATTGACAATTAGTCACGATCTCTCCGGTAGATATCCGTCGTGGTACTGTCGATCCATTCAAGTGGATGATTTGCGGAACGATCTAAGCTACACATTCCCGTTACATTGCTGGATACGACATGATCAAAAGGTAATAGTCTCATGCTATCCGATGGAAAAGAAAAAGATTATTCATAAATTGCATAAGATAAAGCCAATCGAAGGATTTTTGCTATTCCTACGAAGATTTCGATTTTATAGTCGACTTCATTTTACGGACTGGTTCATTCTGCAACCCATTTTCGGACCCTGGCGCTACACCGATGCCTCTCTCAACGCATACCAACGCACCTGTATATTCATATGCAAAGTGATTATTACGATCACCGTCGTATTCTGTTTTTACAGGAACAGTACTATTTACAACAGATACAAATTCCATAAATACTTTAAATTATTAGATATAAATGATATTTTAGCACTTTTCATCGGCAGTTACATGTTGGTGATATTTTTAAATTTCTGCCTGGACCATTTATCACTACCCTAGAATTATTCAAGAATTCAGCTGTGGGGCACATACCAATTTTTCTACGGATCCTTAATTATTAAAGTTTATATATTTCACTACACTGCTATAATTGGAGCTCTTTGATAAACGAAAGATTTTTTTCTGCAAATTTGATTATTAGATGGCCTCCAACTGTTAGTATTTTAATGACCTATCAAAACTATTCTCTGGTATCTTATCTAAATAAATAAATTGCAATTTAAAATTTAAAATGCACATATTTTGAAAAAGTTAAAAGCTCGGCTAATCTCTTGATTTGTACGACTCGGATTGTAGTATTCCATAAACTTGGCTCAAATATTTTAGGTCGGTGGTACCCATTGGTATATAGGAAATGTTTTCAGCTTAAAGTTTATTACGTGTACATCCTGGTGGAGCTTTAGCTGCCAGCTTGGACAATACGTATTTTTGGGGCAGCTGCAGCCGATGCCGTAAAAGAGCCACGTAAACGAAAATTCCGCGCCATAAATCACGTGTAAACATTTCAAGGTTTTGCTTTTCCTTTTGCCTGCCTTTGCTCGATGGCGAAACCCGAGCTCGGAAAAAATACAGCCCAGCAAAAAAATGCTGCTGAAATGTGCTGCGAAATGGTTGCGTAACCGACAGGCTTAGACAACAAAACCTAAAGGCGGCTGCAGCCTCGGAAAAGTGAAGTCACAAAAACAAAAACCCACGACACAAATCAGCAGCTCTAAATTGGACGTCAACATGGCTTTGATTGCCTCCTATATGCGCGTATGTGTATCTCAGTGAGTGAATGAGTATGTGTGTGTGTGTGGATAATAACATCAGTGCTTGATGGCCACTTAAAGGAAACGAGGTGAGAGCAAATCCGAAAGCAAACTGACCAACACAGATACCCAGTTGCCAGATATCTACTGGCAATTCGAACAAGCATCCCAGCCGAGCGATATGTTAGCTCTTATGCACATACATACATACACACTCAAATGAATCAGCAGTCGGCTACTGTTGGCTTAAAGCGCAGATTTCGACAATATACCAGCTTGTCATTCACAAGCATGTGTAAAATGCCGTCGTGTGGTCGAAGGTGACAACTGACAGCCGCCATCCGGTTGCCTCCAGGCCCCACATGGCCAGGCCAAGCCAAGCTGGCCAGTACCTGTCACAGATCTCGATTTGAAGACTTAAAGTGTTTTGCCTGGCACCCAGCAAATGGCATTTGCAATGCCTGCAACCTACATTTGCCTGTCATGCAAAGAGCAACGAAAATGAGACTCTGTATGCCTCGGCAGTGGGCCTGTTGTAGCCGTTGAGTGTTAAATCGTTTTGCTGTTCTGCTCTTTTTACATGCCCTGTACGCTGCACCAGTGAGAAGTGTATAAAGCCGAGTCCCAGCGACTGTAATAAACAGAGAAAGGCATCTACATACACGCGGCCTTATAGATAGTGTGTGAGACTAGGTGCATTCATACCGAGGTTGAATGAAATACGCATATTTGAAATCATTTTTTTTAAGTTTACATTTTTCATATATTTCTTTGCGCTCACATATGGTTTCATACATCATCTGGCTTCATTCATAGGCAGCTCTGGCTCTTAAATAAAAACAAATTGATTTTTAAATAGGAATGTATGCTAAGGAGACAATTTTCCGATAGCTAAAGACAGCCGAATCACGCTGAGGGTTAACGCATATTATTAATGCATGACTCGGCAATTGAGGTGTCAAAAGCTCATTAACTGGGTTCGGAACATGATTTTTATTTGGATCAAATTAAAGAATATGTGGAAGTAATTAAAGATTCACTTTAGTCCGATGAGAATCAACTTTTACCCAGACGGGACTCGAATCGCAATGTAGGGAGTTGTATTTTTGTCGCTCGAATGTTGCCTTCTACCTGTAGTACAACATTCATTTGATTTGCATGTATTGAATCCAAGAGCTCAAAATAAAATTGGAAAGTAAAAAATATTTTACGTCTGAAATATTCTCCTACCTTGCTTTGATTTATAATTTATTTAATCTAAAGGTTTCGTAATTATTTATCGCTAATCGGGTATGTATCGATTAATTTCACATTTATGAAAAATCACCAGGGACCTAAGAAAGGTGAAAGTATTTTTGCTTGGACTCATAATATAAATATAAATATTCATAGTAGAGGATACTTTCAAGTCAAGCACTGCCCGACTAGGGCTTTTCCACTTGTTCAGCATACATTTTTCATTTTTTATGGCAAAAGGCATTGGGATGCGAGTTGTTTCGCATTTCACGATTTTATGCACTGTCGCCCCACCGCTGGATGTGGGGAGGTGGATGTGGAAAATCTTTTGAGCGCGTTTCGGCCGTTTAATCAATTTAGTTGCGCTCATTTTCACCATTTCGCGCTCCGACAAAGTTAAAGGGTAGCAGCTGCTGCACACAAAGACAAAAGAGGCTTCAAGTAAATGTATGCAGATGTGCACATGAAACATGCAGCTGGAAGGCAGTTTAAACGGTAAAACCCCATTCAGTATATGAGTATAAATGTAAGTACAGTTTAGTTTTGCGTATGCTATATTTAAATTAATAGAAAATTCCAATGGATAAACTACAGCTGTTGTGAATCAAGAGCTCGCCCAACTATAAAAGATCTGATTGAGCTTAATTATTAAGTTCAATGAAGCTCAAATGTATCGCTTACCGAATTCTCTAAAGTTGCCCTGAGATATATGAAAAACAATCCGCGAAAACGTGGTCAAAGCATGTGAGAGAAAAAAGACAGAGAATTTTCTCCAAGGCTTTAAGTATGTTACTTAACGAAACGCTCTTCTTAAATGGCTGTTACTATAGCTCAACTGAAACTCAATATAAAGACTGCTATTTACCTCTGCTTTCAAATGCAGAATCACGTGGATTGTGGGTTATATACAAATTTTAAATAGTTAAGGCTGCGAACTTTCGTTGCATAAATTTATATACATTATTTCTCTTTGTGTTAACCTGACGTAACAGCTCCGTGTTGCATGAAGAATGCCGAAATATCTATTCAGCATACAAGCTGTGGCCATGTAGCAGGCTTGCAAAGCAGGAGACGGTCAGGCGGGCAGGCAGGAGAGCAGGCGGTCTGGCTCTGCTCTGCTTTGTTTGAATAAGGCCTTTTGACAGCTTGGCTGTTATTATTTTGGTTTAACAATATACATATGCATATACATATATCTTGAAAGAGATGAAACTATCCTACAACATATATATATGTATTATACACAAGCAAATACCAAATGTCAGCTTGTAAATTTATAAAATGTAAACTAATTCTAGCCTAGAGATAGACATATATATAAATTCTAATTAAGATATTAATAAGTACCAAAGCATCTCGCCTTTGCATTCCACAAACAATCTGCATATTTCCATTCTATATGAGTCTGCTTTAAAGTTATGCAAAATTTAAAGTTTGAATAACTAAAATCGAATATTATTGCATAAACCGTTTCGTCTCTGGAGACGTCATCAGTTTCTAATTTGAATGATTGATTGCAGAACACAAACAATTTATTCTATTGCTCTGACCTTTCTGACACCTTGATGATTAATAGACAATTTGCACCTGAAAAACCATGGCAAATATCATATAGATAAGTAAATATTATGAAAGTATTCTTTTTTCATTATTAAATGCCTGACTAATCCCGACTTATAGAAAACAAGCAATTAGACAACAATTCCGAGTGGCTAATGGCTAATTATCTGGAAAACAAAGGCAACTCCAACCTGCGGGAAAGATTAGCTTTTACTTAAATTAAAACGCAGTTCCTAAGAAACGGAATCGCCAGTGTAAGCTAAGCCTCTGAAGTAACTGTTCCATAAAAGTTCATCCATAAAATTGCTCATTAAGGGTGGCACAAAAAAACAATCGTAATAGTTTTTGTGCGACAGAATGGCGCTGTTACAGCACTTCTGTTAGAATATTTAATTTGGCTTCGGATTAGCTCCCTCTGCACTTTAGTCAGCATTAGGCGAATATACTTTGAGACATAAAAACAACAAAAAATATACGTATATATATTATCTCCCAAGTTTTTGTGACATGCGACGGCTTTGGCTTATTAGTTTGACAGACTCGAGCCCTTTGGGCCAGCATGCTGCTATTTTTTTTTTTTTTTTTTTTTTTTTTTTTTTCTTTCGCTATGCTGGAAGCATCATTTTTCATTAAGTATTCGCAGCGTATTGCAGAACTTCGTTATGTAGACATATAATATATATTTTATTGGCAATTGTTTTACTCTACGTATGTGTGTGTGTGTGTGTGGGTGTGTTATATAAATTCCTAGCTATAAATAACACTCCTTTTTAGCAGGCAGAAAAAAAGTGGCCTTGCTCAATGAGCTGACAAAGTGGCTTTGGGTTGCCATAACTTAATCGCAGAAGTAGCCACGTTTCTGACTGAAAAAAAAAACCTTCATCAACAGCAGTTCGTCAGCAAATTCAGCATTCAGTTTGGGTGCGCCATGAAATGATATAAAAAGGAGAGAAAATTTGCATAACAAACTGCGCTGTCTGCGTGGCTGTGCGTCTCTGTGGCTATCCTGTGGCTGTTTGCGATTTCGAGAGCTAATCCAACCAGTGTCCGACCCATTTTCTGCTGGTGCAACCTAAGCCCCATGTGTCAGCTTCAATGTTGGCGAAAATAATTAAAAATTTAAATTCTGTAGCCGCAAATATGTCGACATTTCCGAAAGCCACATTCCCCTCTGTGAAATGTAATAAAACCCTGGAGATGAATAGAATCGAGAACATTCGACAAAGTTGAGCCAATCTCAGTTGGCTTTGCGTTAACTTTAAATACTTCAAATCAATAAACGAAACATTAGTCACTCACATATTCATCAACAACAAGCAAACATATTCTATATTTACAATAACATAAACAATGGAATTCGGTATTTGGACTCCCACATCTCTATCGGACATCGAAGAGGAGGACATGGAGTATATTGTAGAGAAAATACTGGACCGTCGCATACACTTGGGGGAATTGGAATATTTTGTAAAGTGGCAAAATTTTCCAGATGAGGATAATACCTGGGAGCTATCAAAATTTTTAGACTGCCACTCATTGATAGCTCAATTTGAGTCTCAACGGGCCAAGAAGAACCTCAAGCGTCAAGCTGAGATCAAGATAAATGAGATTTACGTCGACAAAGCAAAAAAACTCAAGATTGAGCCATCTTTAATAATGGACAATGCTTTCGATTATGGCCACATAGCTGAAAAAATACTGTATGCCATAAATAGCAATGGGAAAATATCATTGTTGATTCAATTCAAGGACCTCGATCAACCGGAACTTATTGCGTCCGACATGGCATACAGCCATATACCAATGATGGTAATCAAGTTCTATGAGGAGCATCTTAAGCTCCTGCACGCCTTTTCCACCATTTGAATAGAAACTTTTATGTTCGCGTCTTATTGTATTGAATTCGTATTTAAATTATAATTGTATAAAGAACGGAAAAAAATTATTTAGATTCTAGAAAAACGTACAAAAATAAATATAATTTTATAAAAAATATATTCAATTTTAGGTAGTTTATTTTCAATTTCAACAAATCACGTCACTTGTATTGAAATTATTTAGAGTTGAGCTGGATAAAACGCCTTACAAACTAACTCTACATATGTTCAGAAAAAAACAAATACATCCTAGCGTTAAGCTAGGCGTATCTAAATAAATGACATCTTTGATATCCTAAAACAATGCGATAGATCAATGAGGCAGCTAGCTAAATAAGAACCAGGAGCATTGGGCTGCATCTCGGGGGCATAGAGGGTGACTGTAAAATACCTCGTAAAATTAGATCATTGCCCTACTAGATAGCAGTTCAATGTTTTGATAAACCCCGCAACTACTCTAAGGGTCCACTGGACAGGGTATATGCCTAAGAATATAGCAAATACCCTATATACTAAAGTAGTAAAGTAGTAAAGTACTCATACTCCTCTAAAGATATGTTTCCTGTGATTATCTTGGGAAAAAATTAATTGAACTATGTTATGTTTAAATTAAACTACACCTTTAAGGTTTATTTATACGAAACTCAGGAAACTTTCTACAAATAGGCAGAGTTCTTAAAGTCAGCTCACCCAAATCAAACAAAATTATCAGCATAGAAGGTCAACCCTCTCTTATTGAACTAGACCTAATCACTAAAACACATTTACAGCCTCCATTTGACTCAAAACAGACCTTTGTTAAGCTAGTTCGGCTAAGCAAACTTACCTTCTGCAGGTGGGCTTAGAAAGTACTTTGGGAGTGGTCTGTCGACAGGCAGCGATGCAAAATAAATATGGCCACTTGGTCCCTGCTGCTTTCGTCCTTTACCACCTCAGCCCCTGAGCGCTGTCTGGTATAACAAATATTTCATGGAGCGCAAGCCTCCAGGGGGAAGCAAGGTGAAAAATGTGAACTCGTTAAGCGTGTTTACAGACAACCGAACTAGTTCAAAACCACAAAAATTTAGTTCCTCTTGTTGGGTTGTTGCGTTTTGTTATTTAGCGGTTTTAGCTTCTCTTTTTAATCTTTTCCATCGCTAGGTATACCAACCAGAAAAATATTGGCAAACGCACGACTGTGACATACTCTGTATTATTTACTTGATTTTAATTACTATTGAATGTGATATATAATAACTGTACTGACAAACTAGGATCCCTAACGTAGATAGATATTGAGGAACTATACAAGTATACAGTTTTGTTTATCAATAAGTATGTTTATGTGTTATATAAGAATTTGAAATAAAAGATTCAGTTCTGCATAAATGACCAAAGATCAATAAAAAAGTATAGGGCTTTGTCCGTCTCAAAGACTTAGACGAGCAGATAGCTCCTTTTTGTTGAATTTAAATTAACATTTAACTAAGGAACGGCTTCCCATTATTTGAACGTATGTATATTGTAAAGATATTTAATCAAAATAATGGTTCCATTTGCATTTCGTCTATAATTAGGGCGAATATAATTATGAATACTATTTTTGGTTGATTGGGTATGTAAATATTATTTATTTATTATTTTTGTATTATTATAGTATTATTTATTTAAAAAAAAGAAACCAGTATATACTCATTTGGAGTCAGTTTGAAATTTGTTTTTGTCGAAACATCAATATATTCACAGAACATTACTGGGCTATATGTCTTCAAATTTCCGCCTTGTTATTTTTAGCTGTAGGATAATACTACATATTTATTAATCTGATTACCATTGTTAATAAAAGTATATGTTTTTAGTATTATCTTTTCAACTTATAAGAGTATTAAAAATATAAAAATTGTACCTAAATACATAAAACCTTGGTATTCACTATACTAATTATTACTACTAGATAAACACCATCAACAACTATTAGGTGTAGTCAGTGACATCTGAGTTTTAACATTCTTTCCTTCTCTTCAATTCAAGCAAATTTAACAGCCTAATACACACCGTAGCACACTCAGCTTCTATAGGGTAGACAGCACGCTGTGCTATGTTGCACAATTTGTAGTCGCTGGTTTTTATGCAATGGAGCGCACAGCGGCTATGCGCAGCTTAAATTGGAAGATAACAAAAAAACACAAAATAGAGGGAAAATAAAAAAAAATTAATTACGTGCCTCAACGTGGACTTTTAGTCGCTTCTTCCACTTGCTCTCGCCGGCTCGCGTTACTCTTTGTTTTTCATGAGGTCAAGGGTTACACACACACACATACACACACAGTCAATTTGTTGTTGTTGTGTGTTTTTGTTGTTCTCCTTTCTGTTTATATTTGTTTACGTACTTGAGCCGCCATGAAAGAGGCTTTAACAATAGCGCCATTGTTTGCCCAAAGACCCCGCTGGACTATGGCACTTATGTATGGATGTGTGTGTATGTGTGTGTTTGCTCTCATGTGTGTGTGTGTGTGAAGGACCTTAGGCTTGGCAATTTACTATTGAAAATTGTAAATTATGCAGGCAGCGCTTGGCAAATGATGGCCAAAAACAAGTGCCATCAGTTTCATCTTTAAATCAACTTTAAATATACATACACACACATACATATACATATTTATTAAATGGCAATCGTATAAATGAGCGAAGCTCCCCACCCATCCATTGGGCTCAACAGACGGCGCCAACTACCCAACACCAACTAACATAAAACTAATCATAAGCCCTGCCGCAGTAACACAATGGCTGCCGTCCAACCACAATGCGGCATCAGCTCCAGCTGTCAGCACTACAGCAACAACAGCAACAGCAGCAACAATAGCAATAGCAACAGAAACAATGGCAACAACTTTAACTTTTATAACAGCGATAAGAAGGGTGGCTGCTGCTCCTAGTCCCACTTCCTACTGCAGAAGCTGCTCCTGCTGCTGCTCCTGCTCCCACTGCTGCTGCTGCTGCTGTTTTTCTCTAATCGTTAGCGCTTATGCTGCTGTTACTGCTGCTTCTCCTCTTGTACATATATATAAACAAAAGTTTTTAATACTCTTGCCATGGGTATTATCATTTAGTGGCCGACTGCACAGCATCCGCTTGTTCCTAGATTTGAGTTTAGAATTATTTTTTATTAATATTATTAGCATATTAAGATGTATATAATACATGGCAAATTGAAAATTCCGCCATTGGGATTTTTGCAGGAACTGAAACTTGACTTCGCAGCTTTCTTGTTCTGCAAGTATTATTCTGTATAGACGAAATGTCTGTCATTTGACTTCAATAGTCGCAATATCAATTCCATATCTCAAAATACATAATATGTAATGAGAGTTTGTATTTTCCTAACGATTCTCTTACACTTCAGTTTAATAAATATAGTTTTTAGCAATCTTTAGAACAGTATAGAGATAGATTCGATGTAAGCGAAAAACAATTCAGAATTTGTTTTGTTTCGAAATTATATATATTGTTAGCTTTTGATAATCAAATATAAATCAAACACCCAATTGTATAAGCAATATTGTCTCCTCAATAAAACATATATAATGGATTTAATAAGCCTTGAGTTTTTCTCTTATAGCATTGCATTAATATTGCGGTCTTAATTACTTAAGCGGTCTTTAAATTAAAATTTCCGCGTTTCTAGTCACTGATATTAAATTGGGGTTTTATTAACACTCACATATTATTGTATATGGAACGTGTTTTTAATATCATTCACATATGTATAACTGCAAACCATTGAAAATCTTTTTTTGAAAAATTAAAATTATTCTTAATATGTTATATTATATTAAAATGAGATTTATTAGGGAGTTTCTATACCGTTTATCTATGTATAAATATGTTTTAGAAACAAAAAATATAGAATATAGAACATTGGGAAAAACTTTTAATTAAATTAAACTGAAATTGAATCAATTTAGTGTAAGCATTTGTATCTCAAAATTTGATAAAGCGTAAGACACACGTTTTAAATATAGATTATAAATATATATGTATATACAAATATGGATGTGGGCTAAGAGTTTATCTCTTTTAGTTTTTCATAAAAATTTAAACGAAATATATATTTTATATTTAATATACATAGGTTATGCATATGCCAAATATATTTCTGCTGTTCAAATAAAGCAAAAAGATAACTCTTATTTCATCAATTAAATATTTAATGAACTCAATATTTAAATAATTTTTTATAAACTATATTTTTAAAAGAGCACAATATTAAATTTATTTATTTATTTAATTATTATTGTTTTTTAAGCAGATTTATTTAGATTTTTTTAATAAATTTAAGTATTTATAAAACTCTAAGAATATATAAAAAACACATTAAAAAATATTGAATTAATCATTGTGAATAAATGCAAATAAAATCTACAAACATACTAATAATATGAATATAAAATATTTATGATAATTTATTTGAATTAATAAATATGTATATTAATAAAAAGAAATTAGCATAAATATTACCAGTATATTTCTATATTCATTTATCTTTGCATTTGCCCAAGAAATTGTTCAAACCTCGCTAATTAACATATTCTCATTTCCAGGAAAAGGTGCGACTGTGCTTTGGGGCGCACTTTTAATTGTTGAAATGCAATTTGTGAAAGGTCAAATTTGTTTACCTTTTACTCACATCTGACCATGTGTAAAAGTTGTTCAAGAGTTTCACGTGGTTCAAGTGGTTAGTAATGCAATTACACTAGAAACGCAATTAAAGTCCCAAATGTCACTGGAAAGAGTATTGCAGGTGCGGCTTCCCGCTTATGGATAATTATTGTTGTTTTGTATCACAACACATTCTCTGAGATATTTGCTCCTTTTTTTGGGGGGTCACAGCCACAAATTTCTGCTACCCATTACTTTAAGACTGGCTTAAATTATGCGGCTAATTAATTGGGCGCTTTGCTGAAAATACCAAAATTAATGGCAACAATCAACAACAAGCCCGGCGACGTCAGAGGCCGGCAAAACGAAATTAGAACAGAGCATAAGAAGACGGCTCCTCCTGCATGCAGGTATCCCATTAGCTGTCTCATTAACAGTGGGAGCCCGCCCTTGGGTAAAACTGCCCATAACTCTTTCAATCACTACTCACATATGCTCTCTTACGATAAGATCCTCGGTTGAGAATCTCAACTTGAAATGTCTCATTTACTAAACTGACTGCAGTCTGAATAATTGATAAGAAAATTTATTCGCCTCCTATTATTCTTCTACTTCTATTCTTTACCTTTGTCAGTCTTGGCTAAACTTGTCTTCTCTTTCTTTTATCTGCAATAAATTCGCAAATCAATCTAATTAAACTAAGCAAAATAAAACCTTTAATTAATCTTTTGTAATTGCTTGAAGCCAGAACAGTCAAAAAATCTCAATAGTCATTTGCAATAAAAACAAAATACAATTTAAGCTAATCATTTTTTAGAATCAATTCTAACATCATTTATTTTCATACTCAATCACCAAGATAAAGAAAATATTGGTTTTGTACGTCTTGCCGTCCGACTATTTATCTGTCCGCCTGAATGGCGGAATGGATGTTTCGCCGCCATTGAACCTAGAGGTTGATATTTGAAAAGCAACCTCGGTTAACAACCCAAGAGAATAAATATATATATAAATATCTACTGGAAAAGGGGGGTAGAAAGGGTAAGAAGCTTAATTGAATTACTGTTGACCTGCTCTATTGATTTGGCAAAAATGTTTTATACATATGTATTAGAGTCTTGGGGAATGCTTTGGATTTGTAGGAGCTAAATTACTGCAAGCTGCTTTCTAACTTTCTCAACATTCAACTGGGCTAATTATTGTATTTCATTTCATAAGCAAATCTAAGAATGTAAATGCAGCACTATTCGCTCTATGTCTGGACTCTGAAGAAAATGGTCTTTTTAATAATCAGGTAAGTCCTCATTATATGGGGAAGCCTATATACATATGTACGTACTAAGTACTATATACATATAGACCCTAGACCCTAGAGCCTATAACCTACTGCATGTTCTGTGTGTCTGCCTCTATGGGTCCTATTTTCAAAATATAATATTCATTCGAAATGAATTATAAATAATCGAAAATTAGTTTTGCAAATGAAAACACTATACTAATTCATTTTCGTGAATGAGTATAAACATTAATTTTGTGAAAACACATCATAAGTTTTAGGAAATTCATTCATTCTACGAAATTTATGTGTATGTAACACACATGCATATATGTATGTAAATGTGAATTTCTAGTAGTACACACTACTGTGGACTATTCGAATTTTGTATTTACATACATACATATACATATGTGTAAATAAATGAATTTCGTAGAATGAATGAATGAAATTTACTTATTAATTAATTTACAATATTGATATTTCATTTCCTATCTATGGGCAAATTGTTCAGATAGTTTCTTCTAAAGAACGCGCTCATTCAATGGCTCTCAGTAAATGAATAGAATAAATGAATTAAATACAAATTTACGTGTAAAATATTGGTATTTCTTCTCCCATCGATGTGGAAATTGTTCGGATAATTTTACGTAGAGTACATTCAATTCGTTTCACTAGATCCACAACTTGGTCGATTCATGAAATCTATACGTTTCTCGATAAATTCACAATTTAGGACATACTTAGATGTTAGTATGATTAAACAACGCTTGCAATGTAAACATACTTTATGCATGTACACAGCGTAGAAGACAGTTTAATGTTCGCAAGTTGAAAATTGGAAATTTTAGATAGCTCCCGCACTGCTCGGATGCTGATTAAAGCAATTTACAGGAATGGGTCCACGACATGCAGGCGTGCGATGTTTGGCAAGTAGCTGGTAAATATTTAATGATTCACCAAAAACCGCAAACGGTTTCTCTTCTAACTGGCAGCAACTGACTGTGATCCAGCCAGTGCAATTGGTTAAGTGCTGAGCACCCTAGAGGGCTGACGGCGAGAACATGATGTGCGCAAATTTATGCACACAAGCAAAGAACGAGCTATATACATACGCCTAAAATTTAGATGTGTGTGTTTTTATATATTTACACATACGTATACATACATGTTTGCATATGCATGTGAAACCACAAACCGTATGCGATTTGCATAAACAATAAGCGTTTGCAAATGGCCTATTTTATGTGTAAGCCATTGGGCTTTAAACCAATTAACTATCAATAATAATTAATGCGCTGAAACTTAATAGAATAAACACCATGTGGCATAGCCCTGGGCACCCACGTAATGTGTAAGGCAATTAAAACGGAAGCTTACACAGTTAAGATTAGGCCAGGAAATACTTGAAGGCCATTGAATATTCTGGGTATAGGCAAAAGCTTAGTGTTATGGCTGGTAAGATAAGAAACTTTAATAGAGATTTACATAATAAATATAAACTTTGTTTGCTCAATTTTACTGTCTTATTGAACATTTTTCCTGACCCTCATATCAAGCAAAGCAAAGCATTGGTGAAGATGTCAAACTTATTAAGGAAAAGCTTAGTCGAGAAGTTGATCTATTTCTCTAAACATTAATTAACTACATTATATGTACTTAATTATAACAATTCAAAATTGTTCAACTTGTTTGAAATGGGGCAGTTGCCTTGATGGTATTTCAGGCATACTTGAAGCAGTTTCACTTAAATGATCGATATTTATCGATTAGAGCGATCAAAAACTAATTTAAGTCTGCACTGCGTACGGTAGAACGGAATACATATTACGCGAGAGTTCATATTTGAAAAAATTAAAGCAATAACAAGTGCTTGATTCGAGAATAAGTGATTTAGGGAAACCCTGAACCTTGAGCAATACTGATACCATAGGAAGAAACACATATACACATATACACACACTCATAAGCACACAAAAAGATACTCTCACAGACCCACAAACTTTAACATAGAAATTGAATTGATAAATTTTTGTTAAACGTCCAGAGTTACCAATTTGATAAGGTATAGTCTTTTACTATTTAAGAACATTTTTTTAATTTTTGTTCAAAATCTGTTTATCACGCAGTATTTATTTAGTCTACATTTTGTGATACTCAAAGATCACTTCAAAAATATAATGCAATTAGAAACTACTATCGATAATAAGGAAATGGGATGAGCTATAATGAAAGGAATGATAGAGCCTGCGTATTGTACAATATACAACAGTGAAATTATCTATTATACATAATAATATTACGTATACACACACGATCTGGAGCAGTCAGAGAAACGGACATGGGTATAATGAGTCTGCTCGTGACACTGCTTAGGAATCCATATACTCTATGGAGTCTGGCGTGTCTGAATTCCCATAATACCATAGTACAATATTCTATCAATTTGAAATAAGTAATAAATCGCTGGTCATGATACCTCAAATATTGAAATTAATAATTGAGCTTACCACACAGAACTTCTCGCTCTTCTTGGTGCACTCCTTGAGATACAGATGTGCAATTTCCTTGGAGTAGTTGGTGCAGGGCGTTATGGAGCCCACGCCCTCGTTGTACTGACCGCACATGTGGCACTTGAGGCCATCGACAAGCCCAAAGCCGCCGCAGCAGAGCAAAATGGCGCCCAACAAGAGGAACGCCCATGGAGGACCCGAAAGTGGCGAAACAGTTGCCCGGCTGGCCTTGGGCAGCTCCACGGCTGAAGCGACCTTCGCAGCAGAAGCAGAAGCATCAGCACCAGCTGCAGCTGCAGCAGCGGCAGCGGCATCGGCATCGGCGTCGGCAGAAGTGAAGGCGGCTTTCGTTGACATTGCTTTTTGGTTAGCGAACGACATTTTCATATGAGGTTTAACCTTTGACAGGGACACCAGATGCACTCGCACGCACACAAGCACAGCAGACACGCCCACTCGCAAATATTGCAATTGAGCTATTTTCGTACACTTGATTGTTTTTGTTTCTGGCTCTTCTCTTTTTTTTTAGTTTTATGACGTTTAACGGGTCTTTGATTATATTTTGCGGTCAGCTCGATTTAAGTCTGTTTGAATTTTACAATATTTAACGGGTTTTGTTAACCTTTAAATAAAAGTATTAAAAAAACTTCTTTATAAGATGAATTGAGTCTACCATATCTCGGATTTGTGTAACTTCGATTAGTTAATTTCACATTGGTATACCATAGCTAATATACTTTTCTTTTTATTTATTTTTTTTGAAAAGTTGCATCCATTTAGATTTAGTATATCTTAACAATTATGAACCAGTTCCTAAATCCCAAATCAAATATAAGAAATGTTTTGCTAATATAAGCCGGTCGGTATAAGTAATTTGACAATAATAAATATATTATTTTATTTGTTTATACAAATAATTCCTTCAGTTTCAATTAGCTATATATAAAATTTAAGAAAGAAAACATTCTTGATAGGCATTTAAAAGTTAAAAAATTATAAATATACTCATTTGGTTTGGTCAAAATACTTATGTGGACCAGTGTATAGAATAGAATTTTCCAACTGACCAATCTCTAAGTGTTTAAGACAACTAACCATCGATAGGCTGCTGAAAGATTTCTAAAGATTTGTAACTTGATAGGTTTTATATTCTATATGGATATTACAAAGTTATGATACACTCCTTGATAGTCTCTATATACCTAATTAAGTCTGAGTGAACAGAGTACATCAGTATAAATGTGTTAATAGCACTTCTAAGAGATACAATATTTGAAGCTTTCGATGGTCATTCTCAGCGAGAGTATTTTGGTATATAGGTTTCTTAATATCTGTTCAATACATATATATTTATATATATATGAGTCCGTATATCCATATATCTATAGATATATGAGTCCGTATTCCACTATATAGAAAATAGAAGATTTCCAGCTCTATGCTTGTTCGCAGAGTGAATAAAGTCTTGTTTAAAGTCTAGCATAAACGTAAGGCACTTTGTCACTGATACGTCGGTTGATATATCTTTCATGATACATCCGCCTCCTGCAGCATATTCCTCCTACAGCTGAATGCCAAAGTTGAACTCCTTTTCTCTGTATATGTTAAATGCAATCATTTAACTTGCATTTGATACTTGATTTTGTTGTTTCTATCACAAAAGTTTGATATTAAATGACAAGCAGTTGGGGTAAATGGAGAGTGGGGAATGGGTAGGGGCTAAGTGTGCAGAAGCAAATCTAATGTTACCACTCGGGGTGGCCAGATGCTGTCGTATTTATGCCCAGCTCACGAGCAACTAGGCCGCGTTCCAAAAGAAATTCCCACACAAAAATTGCTTTCGAATTGCTTTAGTTGTAACCGAAAGTTGTTGGAACTTTTACGTGTGCTCTAGAGTGGGAGCGGGGCTGGGGCTGGTTGATGGTGGGCTGAGACCTTAAGCTGAAGCGTTAACTATTTCCACAAAATTTAACTCAATTTGGAGGAGTACTATTTTGGAGCGTAGCAGCAGCAGGAGCAGCAGGAGCAGCAGCAGCAGCAGCAGCAGCAACTTTTTGTGCTCGGTTTTCTGCTGCATACTTTTGGGGCTTTGATTTGATTCATTTGATGCGGAAAGTGGGGCAGGTGGTGTTAAATTTTTGCATAGAAGAGTGACCGCCACACCACGCCCGCCACGCATTCAACTGCTATCTACTGCTGTCCACTGCTGCTGCTGCAGCCAATTAACAAATTATTTTTAATTAAACGAACGAATGCGCGCCATGGTTCTTTTTTCTGTTTGTTTTTTTTTTTTTTTTTTTTTTTTGTATTTTTTATGTTGCATGAAGGGCGTCATTTAAGCTGGCTATCCGCTGCTGAATACAACATATTGTGGTACACCAATTGGTCAGTTCTTAGTCCTGCTCAGTCTGCGTGATTCGTGTTAACACTTCCCTGCGCCCCGTCAAAGACAACACAACTGCAGTTGCCTACTTCGAGTGTGTGCCAGAAGCTGCTCGTCCGCTCGAAGCGTGCGCCGCGTTTGAACAGAATTCGTCGACTGAATCAACAAAATTTTGGCCATCGAACATGTCTCACGACGGACATTCGAGGGCTCGTTCCGCAATCGTGCTCGTGTTCCGTGCTCGTGCTCGCTATCCTACGTTCGTATTAGATGCCCGAGTGATGCAGTTTGAACTGATTTCAAAGTTCAGCTGATCATTTCATTCATTTGCATTTACAATTAAAAAATAATAATAATAATTAAAAAATGAATAGTACCAGGTACCGTATATCATAATTTCGTAAGTTACAATTTTTCATTTTCAGTTTTTAATATCCTTTTGAATGTAAATATTATATATTTGTAAATATGCATGATTATTGACTAAATATTGGAAAATCGTATAGGTAAATTCCATTTTCCAATTTCTGTTGAGTTTCAGTATTAAACGTGTTTCCATTTCTAATATGTATTTATTTATATTTGCATCTGTATAAACGCACAGGTGTCTAATCTTCAAATTTATCAGGATATTTGATTTACTTTAAATTCACAAGGCAATTATGTTAATATTACTATACAAAGTATATCCGTGTCCCCTGTACCATTGCAAATATTTACCGTATAGTATATCGCACCACTTGTAGATCACACCTCTCAACACTGCACTTGAGTTAATTGATATCACCTATAGTACTATTCAGCTTTATTATTGATTTAAAACATATATCCCTAAGATTACTCGCAAGTTAAAACTGTTTGACCACAGAATTTTTGATACAATCTTAATATTCTTGAATTTTCTTTTTAGCGGCATTATTTTTTAAAGATATATTACTTATTGACTTTTTCTTCATATCGATCCATTATTATTTGAGTCTGTTCTAAAGAAATCTAAATATATATAGCCTATTGCATTTTTGTTCAAATTTATCCATCAATAATTTTCATATTTATATATATATTTATATATGTACATATGTGTATAGAACTATGCCGTTTTGTCTTCAGCTCGCATAGCTGCAAATTCATCATTTTAGAAATGCTGCAGTTGCACAGGCAAAGGTAGCCTCGAACATGTTTGAAGCACGTTCGCATGTTAAAGCACTGTAAGTTAACAGACAAATATTAATGTGTTAAAAATCAGCAGAGTTTCACACCTTGGCGAATGTACTTGCTATAAATTAAATTTTCAGCACTGGTTGTTGTCTTGGCTTACAGTTTGAACCAAATTGAAAGCATTTAAATTTCATACTTTAGGAATTTAAATTGTAGTAAAATAAATCTGGTACTTTCACTATTAATAACCCCATTTGTTGTAGTCTATATTGTATATTATTTTATATTATATATTCAGCTTCTTATTCTTTGATGTACGTGGAACAGAAGGTGTTTTATTTCTCAGTGCAAATAAAATGATTTCGAAGAATTTGAGTCCACAACAATGATTTATGGTCCAATCGATCGAAGGCGATGCGATAGCCACATTTATTATACGATCTGCCATAAATACGGTGGCTAATTGATGTACTTTGACTAGGCGCCTAAGCCAATATGATTTGTTGCTTCTGGATCCAGTCGACATAGTTGGCCACCTTGGTGTAGACGCCGGGATAGGGCGCCACGGTGCAGGGCTTGATGCTCCAGGACACGACGCCCACCTGCTGACCGTCGTGGAGCAGCGGACCGCCCGAGTCGCCGCTGCACTGACCCTTGCCGCCCTCGTCGACGCCCCCGCAGATATGATATGCGGGGTCTGTGGAGCCACCATGGCGGGCGACACACTCCGTATCCGAATAGACCTTCAGGTGTACCTGCTGCAGTGTGGTCTGAATAGAGCCGCCAGTCTACGAAATTAAATTTCAGATATGAGACACAGATAAAGTTCAGATAAGTTATAGCTATACTCACTTCATTTAGACCCCAGCCAATTAGTGTGCCGTCTCCGCCCTCGTTCCCCTGGGGCGTGACAAAGTGTAGCGCTGGCAGCCGGACAGGTGCCACGTTCTTGTCAAACTTGAAGGGCACCTGCACCTGGAGCAGAGCTATATCGTTAGCATAGTTGTTGTATGGATTGTAGAGCTCGTGCTGAATGATGCGCTTGACGCCCACCACGTTGGGTCCGTTGGCTGCGATTTTCGTCACTCCGTACTGCACGGAGAGCTCCGACGCCTGACGTCCGG
This sequence comes from Drosophila mojavensis, assembly GCF_018153725.1. NCBI lineage: Eukaryota > Metazoa > Arthropoda > Insecta > Diptera > Drosophilidae > Drosophila > Drosophila mojavensis. The sequence goes on along the minus strand of NW_025318726.1, from coordinate 2,087,718 downwards.
CCGTGCAGTGAGCCGCTGTCAACACAAACTGATTGGATATAATCGAGCCACCGCAGGAATGGGAACCGCTTGGACCGCGCAACGAGATCTGTGAAATTGGGAAGAAGGTACTCATTGCAGACAGCTAGATCCATGTGGAGGTCCGACTCGTACTCACCACGAACGGATAGTTCTCTACTGCGGCATCCGTCCCGTTGACCACTCGACCCATTGGAGGTGCACCATAGACGCTGCCGCAGGTGAATAGCAGCAGTAGAAGCGCGCACAGCTGTTGCCCGGACGATGTCATGATTAGCAATTGGTCGATTAGACTCTAACTGGCAGGCGGGCGCTGCGACTAGCGTCTTTTATAGACGGTTCCATTGGAGTGTGCTCTCGGGCGATACGGCACAAATTTACGGCCTGCGATAACTGCGCTATAAATTTTAAAGTTTTTGGTTCGTTGCTCTATCCGATTTACAGTTTATAAATCAGACTGGATTGGGTTTTACTCAATGATTCAAATACATTTCGAATTGTATTGCAAATCTAATCAATCAATTAGCCAATTGATCAATCAATATGGATAGAATTTAATCACTCTAAGCTTTTGTTGTTTATAGCAGATTAAAGTCCTTTGAAACTAACAAAAACAGGGAATAACTTCAGATCGCAAGAATCGAGAGGTTGTTTAAAGCTAATCTAGTAGTATTTAAAGTAGTAACAGTAAAAATCTTAAGTTTTCTTTATACGAGTGTAGAACTTAGAAAGTTTATTGTATAGGGTAGTTAGCAATAGTTTGGATAGGTATTTATCGACTTTTATATACTGAATCCATTGAAAATGAGAAATCAAATAGTTTTGGGTAGCTCCATAAAGCGTAGAAACGAAAACCATTTCACTTTTCACTATTAATGCTAGGACTCTGCAGTCGCTAACGCTCTATTCGTTTCAGCTTGGATTTTACATCGTATTTCAGATTAACTAGGACTAGAATGCAAGGATTTTTCCATTTTCTGGTTTTAAGTACTACCCCTATTTCTATTTTCCTCAAATAGATTTTCGATTTGGCAAATACAATCATAATTATCGCATTCTAAAAGCTTTATTATGAAGGTACATCTACAAGAATAGTTAATCAAAAAATAATTGTTACGTCAACTGCGCAATTAGCAGAGCGTGTGCTTATGCGCAGGTGTGTATGTATGTGTGTATTCTGTTAAAAGCGTTACGTGAAATTGTAAATGAGTCAATATTATGCGATCGTCAGTGTAGCAGCTGTAGCTGTTGGAGGAGGCGTATCTCTGTTCGACTGATCGCTCTCCTATGCTCGTCCAGATGCGCGCCTAATGTTGCATGAATATAATAAAAGTAGTACTAAAATTTAATCTAGAGAAGTGAACAAGAATTTCGGTTGCATACGCATAAGAGAAATGTATTAGCTCTTTGCATCTCTGGATCATTAGAGATCCTCTAGAAATCCAGTCCATTATCACATTCAGGTGCTTTTCTAAGATGTTCAGCGTTATCTTTATTTTGTCGAGAGTGCAGCACTTATAGAGTCGTTTATGGGCACATCGTTATGGGCAGGTGCTATGGGCACAATATTTGTGTTCTTAGAATATGTAAAAAATTCAAATCAACATTTTTCACTGGATCAAGAATTAGAATTAGAATATTTAAAATATTATGAATTATCGATTATGTTTCAGACAAGCATTCGATTATTTTAAATAAAGGGAAAGAGAAAGGGTTCATGGTAACACTTGAAGCCTTTAACTTTTACAGATTTTGAAAATATCCATAGATTAACGTATCATGACACCTGTAAGCGTAGTGCGGGAGAGCATTGAAGGATTTACGATGATGCCCAACGTCATTCCAACAATTATATACAGATGGTCAAAGGACCCGGGCTAGGTAGAGTCAGCTCGTCTTGCTATTTAAGAACATCCATGACTTCTGAGGTCTTCCATAGATATTTCCATCCGTTACTGCCACACTGCAAACCATCACAAAGAGGAATTCACTGCTGCCTCGGGAGACTTTAATATAAATTTAAGTAAATTTTGTAAGTCGTGCATTATTTTCCAATCAATCAGAACTTACCCATTGCCACACATAGATACAGCAAATAAAGAAATGCGGATTCACATAGATCTGCTTTAATTTGAATTGATGCTTGACTAAACCATTTTAATTAAATTAATCACAATGCATAAGAATAAATAAACGTGTGGCCTGATATCCGACAGAAAGTGTGGCACAGTTGCTGGAATGTGAGACTGTATAAAGAATGCTTAACGGAATGCGGATGGACACATGTACGTTCAACGTTTTAGTCACAAAAATTTGTAAAGTATTAAATTTGATTCTAACCAGAGGGTAAAGCCAGAGGGTATGCCTTAACGTATACATAAATATTAACAAATGTTAGCCACAGGTATTAGAATACGTGAGTCAGCTGGGCCCACACACAATCTAGATTATACACTATATATATAAATCAAACTACGCTACCTCACGAATCGATGCTGAGGGCATCTGTCTACAAAAATACACTTAACAATCGGATTCGACTCGCTACTGAATAGTGCAGCTGCGTACCGTTGACATCTTCTGTTCCTCGTCATCCAGGTGCTTGGCGCTCAGTATACTCTTGATGCTCTCAGCCTCCTTGATCCAGAACTCCAACTGAAAGGGAATTAAGATTGATAGGAAACTCATGTGGAAACTGGAGCAGGAGCTAACCTGTTGCAGCAGCAGGTTGCGTCGCTCGCCCTTCGGCTCATTGTTCACAAACGGCACCAAAATGCCCAGGGCAGAGGTATACGACTCCAAGGCGGCGTCCAGCTTGCGCTCGTACAAGTACAGCTCGCCCTGCCGTCCGATTTCCAAGCCAGCCTTCAGCGAGGGGCTCGAGTTCGATAGGGCAACTGAAATTCGTACAATGTTATTTTCAGGGAATTTCCAATTAAAACATCGATGTGATAATGGAACGTGAATTGGTATATGTAAAAGATAGCGACTGAGTGACTAAGCAGATTACTGTTTGCTAATTGTCATTGCAAGTGGTCAGCTTTCGATAGCCACTCCCACCTGTGGATATCTAATCAGTTTAGAAATATCAAAGGTTTTCCCTAATGCTGCGTGCTTAGTGATAATTGTTTCGTGGTAACTGCAATCAGGATTAAGTGAGATCTCATACAAAGCTGCTTATAGCGTGCATCCGGCTCAAGCATTTCCATCATGCGGGATGTGCTTGGCTGTGTCTGTGGATTGGCAGCCTCGGGGGCTGTGGCAGCGGCGCCTTTCTCCAATGCCTTCTGCTGACGCTGGGCCAACAATTTGTACTCGTCCTCGATGATAACGTTTTTAATCTCCTCCGCGCGCTTCATATAGGTGAGCGCTCGATGGCGTAGCTCTTGGCGCCGGCTGGCGTCCGATTCCTCGGTGATCAGCGGCACAAAGTATTGCAATGCGCTGCAATACAGATAATAGGCCTCCTTGTAGTTGCGCTTTTCATCGTGCTCGACCGCCTGGGTAACCAGGTCTATGGCCTTCTTCATCGTTTTCTCCGAGGGAAAAGTCTTGAGATCTAGAAAGGGATGCGCAAAGAAATCCGCAAACGAAATACGTTGCGCCGGCTCGTGCGCCAGCAGGCGCCGCAGCAAATCGTGGCATTCGTTACTGATGCGCGCATTCGGTGGCAGCACAATGGGCTCCGCCTTCCGGATGCGCAGCAGCAGCTCCTCAATGGTGCGCGAGCTGTACGGCGCCTTCCCAAACAGGCATTCATAGAGAATGACGCCCACGCTCCACAGATCCGCCTTGGCGTCGTACTGATGCTTGCGCACAATCTCTGGCGCCATGTACAGCGGCGAGCCCTTCAGCTGCTGATTGATCTCGCCCAGCTTAAGGTGTTGCGCAAACCTAGTAAATGTAAAGAAAACTGTAAATAAAAGGCTCCAGTCTCATTCGATCACATACCCAAAGTCCGCAACCTTCAAGTAGACATTATTAGCGGTGCGCGTCAGCAACAAGTTCTGTGGCTTCAGGTCAAAGTGCGAGACATCGTTGGCTCGCATATATTGAATCGCCGCGGCCAGCTGCCGTAAGAAATAGCGACATGTGGACTCCGGCAGCGCCTTCTTTGTGCGGATGAAGGCGGACAGATTGCCCGCATTACAATACTCCAGTACAATGTATATGTTCCTGAGCAGGAAGACGAGAGGAATATTAAAGAGTTTTTAAATACCCAATCGAATACACCATTTAACCCACTTGTCATCCCAGAAGAAGTCCTGCAGCGTCACAATATATTTATGTTTGAGGTCGCGCAGCAGACGAATTTCCGTTATTAGATTGTCGCGAGAGCTTTGGGACAACGTGGACATTTCCACATACTTAATGGCGTGATAAGTGCCTTGTTTCTAAAGAAATATAGAAAGAGGGAGAGATAAGTTGATTCGTGGAAAATTATTCAATTCGTGGGCTTACTTTATGGCGCGCCTTGTAAACAGACGCATAGCTGCCCACTCCAAGCTTCTCTTGTATGTCATAGTCTGTTATTCGCGGCAGTGTCATGATTGAAAATTATTATAAGGCCATTTATATATAGGAAGTTTAAGCTAATGCGTTTTCGAATTAAATTATTGCTCTATAATTAGAAAAAACCATAACAATACATTTGACAGTCACAGCGATTGATAACACTCAGCTGATTGGCGCGGAAATCGATTGTGCGCAACATCTATACATCTGTTGCACAACAGTTGGTCCACCGTTCCGTGCAGTGCAACAGGGCGATAGTTGTGTCAACCGATGGGCAGCACTTTTGTGATTCAGTGTGTTTGTTGTTGATGCGTAGCTCAGCAACAGAATTTAATTATTTTGAGGTAAATAAATGGATAACACAAGTTGGAAGTGCGCAAAACAAACAATGGATTATCTTTATCTGGATGCCACACAATATAATTGACACGCAGCGGACCTTGGCCTGCAAATCTACTAGCAAAAGCTGTGTACTCAAGCTGGGCTTCTCATGTGAAGCAGACACACCCATAATAAGAAATTAACATGACACGCCCGTTAATAAAGTTATTGAAATGTTATCACAGCTTCTGTTCTTCCATTTTGCAGCTGCTCCTTGTGTAGTGCTTGAATCTCCAAACATATTTCATTTCGTGACGTCACAGAACAAGGCTTCAACATGAATTATGGTCGCAAGACGCCTTCGACCTATCGATCGAATCCCTCGATGTATTCCCATGCGACGGGCAGGTAAATCAATACATACATATAATTATGAAAATGATTTGTAAGTGATGTATATATTCAACTACTTTTCAGATCTTCTACAAATTTGCACTCGAAAATGTCGCGCTCCACGCGAAGCGTTCGCATTCCATGGTACCAGCGGCCGCTCCTGAAGAACAACCAATACATCGATATACAGAAGGGAGCCATGCTGATTGGCCTGTTCGCTGTGGTGAGTTCCGTGGTTTGTTTGTATTCGCGCGCTTGCTGATTCGAGTGCCTCCCTCTGCAGTTTCTTTCGCTCTTCACCATTGCCACCACGATCTTTGACATTTACTGCTATGCGATGGCCGCCCCAGGATCCACACATTACGGTTACTATATTATATCGTACGAGTTTGTCTATGTTGGAAACAAGCACGGTATATATGCGGTCATTTATCTGTTCGAGAATTACGTAAAGCCTCGCTTATTTTCCAGTCCGCAACATGCTGATCGTATTCGCCCTCTTCTCGCTTATTATGGCCCTGGTGAACTTCGTGACCAGCATCCTGCTGTGCGTGGCCTTGCGTAAGGTAAGCTAAAGATTTAGCTTAAGTCTTTTCGTTTGGCTCTGCCATTTTCACTTTCATTTCACACATGCGTTCAAGCAAGAAAAACTTGGAGCACAGAAACGCTTACTGAGCAGAAGGGTAACAAAAAACATCCAACATAAAATCATTTAGTTTAGACACCTCATTAATTAACAAAATACAAAGGAGCTCTATTAACATAATTTCCGAATTCTTGCAGGAGTACGAGCGGAAGGTGATGCCCTGGCTGTGGAGCTTTGCCATTTTCACCATTTGGCGCGCCTTGGCCCTCATCTTCTTTGCCATTGTCAACGATCTGTACTTTGCTTACAACATCATAATGGTGCTGCTCTGGAGTATCTTCTGTCTGGTCTCCATCTACGGCTGGGCCGTTGTCTATTCGCTGTTCCTGGAGCTGGTGGACTTGACCAAGCTGGAAGATTTGGCGCACTTGCGCGTAAGTCTTATAGTTTATCGAATAGCCAAAGAGTCTCTGTTAATCCTCTCATCCTTTCAGATGGGCACCATGGCCTCGCTGCACGCCTCAACAGCCAACTCGCTGGCCGGCTCTCGTCCCACAACACCCCACAGCACTGTATCCACAATGCCAGTGGGTTAACAGTCGTATTATCGCACATTAAGCTCAATAATCCCGTCCATTAGAACCCATTTAAGCCATGGTTAGGCAGGGATTTATGTGTAAACATTCCATATTCACCAGTTGCGTGCCTTAGATGCGTTCAAACCATATCAAAAACGAATTGCGATTGCAAATTTTTATACATACACATATGAATCTATATAGTGTTTAAGCCTCATTCCGTCCACTTACAGACATTTTAATTTAATCGAATATTTTTGTTATTGCTGAAATCTCTGTCATAATATGTGTTTACCTGACTTATTTTTACTCACACATCCACCGTCCAATATACCAATATTTTATGCAAATTATTTTATGAAAATCATTTATCAAAAATTTTATATCTTTAATAAATTTCAAGGAACGTATAAGAATGACGACAGTAAAAGCTTTTTTTTTATCGTTATTATACATTTTTATTAAATTAACGTTAAGTAACTAATTAAAAACCTGAAATTATATTTTTTAAATTAATTGTGAAAGTTTTTACAATCCAATTTTCGCAATTAGAATCAATATTTAGTATATTTTCATTTTACGCTGCGGTCGGTCACACTGTAAACAACGGCTTAGAGGTGCCAGCTACAAGACAAGACAAAGCAATTAGCTTTTGCGCGTCAGCAATGATAATAATGAGCATCGCCATAGCAAAGTGGGGTAATTACAGTACAATCCACACGCATGCACACATGAATACAAATACCACACACAAAGAACGCTCGTACACGAGCCAAAGTTCAATTAACTGTGGCTGTTTCATCAAAGCGCACATAAAATGCTTTGTTTAATTTTGTTAATTTCTTAATATCTCAGGCCTCAAATACATATGCGCAGACAAGGAAGCTATTTGCTTCTGCAACTAACTTTCGCTCGTATGTGGTGTATTTTAAATGCATATGCATTTATGCCATACGTGCATACAAACATATATGTACATATATATGCATGTATGTACATACATACATATACATTTGCTGGTCTCGCTCAGCAACTTATTGCTACGTAGTTTCACGATATTCGCAGTTAAATATATTGCGCGTCGTTGTCAAATCCTGATGGATGTGCGTGTGCGGCTCTCCCCATGTTTTGCCACTCATTGTTCACTCGCAGTTGTGTGTTGATCGCTGCAACGGTACATAAGACCGACTGACCGTCTCGCACCTGTCCAAGTTGAATGCCCCAAAGCAGAAGAGCAGGAGAGAGAATCCATCGAGTGCTATTTCTAACAGTGCTCAATTTTGTTCTCAGCACGTTTCTCAACCTTGCCTTAATATTATTTTTCCTGTCAGTCTTCTACGCAGTGGCGTTGCTGCTTTGTGCTCGGACCATAACTGCGCATTTCAACTGAGGCAGTAATATGGTTCGCTTGTATCAGACCTGCCAGACAGATATGAAGTATAAAATGCAACGCTACCTCCACTCCCCACAGATTACAGACGCCTGTCTGTTGTTGTTGTTGTGCGTGGGGCGCGTCGTTCACCTCAGTAAAACACCCCCACAAGCTGCTGTTGCAGCACCAATGGTGAGGCGTACATATATACATATATATATGTATGTATGTGTATGTACGTACACATACACAACATATCAACACGTTTGTTTGTCTATGTTTGGCTTTTTGTGTTTTGCTATTGCTCTCATTTGCTGTTAACTGAGTGCACGCAACATTTTCACCACGACAGCTTTCTGCGCGGTTGGTGACTAATTGTTGTTATTGCTAAATTTTGACTTTATTCAACAAAACAATGTTTTGTTTGGTTTCGTGCGATCCTAAGCTGACGAAATCAAGTGCTGCGTCTCTTCTACTCTTTCTCTCACTCTCATTCGTTAGGCTTCGGCCTCAGCTGTTGTATGTGCATGACAATATGTACATATGTATGTATGCGTACGTACAAGCACATGAAACAGGAAATTATTTTCGTTTTCTATAGAAAAGCTGCTGTTGGTAGACTCTTATACATTCATACATACATATGTATGTACATATATCGCCATGCACACCAATTTAATCTATTCGGTTTATTTTTAAAGCTATACATGTACATACGTAACAATCAAACGAATGATCGTATACATATGTATGTATGTACACTTCTATGCATATTGTTTAATATTGTACTCACAAAATAAGTAAGCTGATTTAAAGCTTATTCAAGGTTCATACAAGAATACAAATACGAACATGTACATATGGGCGAGAGTCCCTCAAAACCACAGTTCATTAACAGGGACATACATATGTACATATGCATATGTACATACATATACATATATACATACATATGTATGTATATGCATATGTGACATCGATGTTTTTGTAAAATTTAAAATATATTTCTAGTCTGATAGACATGTACATATAAAAATAAGCCTAATTAAAGACTTAAATGTCCAGGTTTCTATTACGTTCTGTTACTTTCTGAAATAATAAAATCTAATTTGTATTATTAACTTTTTTAATAATATTAAATAATTTATATAATTATATATGTACATGTATAATTATATACATACATATGCATCTATATACGCACACGCCAATTCCGTTTTATTTCTTATCGTCCAACGCATTTACACGTTGACGGCTAAACAAAAAATGAATGGCATCACTAAGATACTTAGCTATATATATATGTATGTATGTATGTATGTATATATGTAAATATACAAGGATATAAATCCCAGCATAAATACATGCATATGTACTTATAAATCAAACAAATTTTAGCCAACAAAATGTTAACCTGAGAAACTCACCACGTAGCACTATTACAACATACGAGCGAATTTTATGTTATTTCCTGATTTACTTATAATAATTATTTACACGTGTACAAATATATAACTTTTATACATATACATAATGAATTAAATATAAAATACACATAAATGTATATACATACATATATGTATATTAACATATTTCATAAAAGTGCGCAGTTTGCATTGATGACGCAGCAACAAAAACACAATGGCAATGCCAACAACATGACAATAACAGCAACTGCTCTCAATCTCAATAGCTCTCAGCCTTGCTCTCTCACACAGTTGACGTGTGGCTACAATATGGCGTCGTCGGAACTGTGTCGTCGCTGAATTTCCATTTCAAAATAACAATTAGGAATGTACATAAATGTACGTATGTATACAAATATGTATGTAAGTAAATATGAGTTCTTAGCCTCTTCGCTTCTCTGTAAAAAAAATAAATAGATGAGTACATATAACAGCAGTTTCATGATTAAATGTTAAAAATTCGCTCTCCATCCTCTCTTTTTCGTGCACTGCATTGGTCTCTGTCTCTATAAATGGTGTATGAATGTGTGTGAATGTGCAGGTCTGTAACTTGTTACAATCATGATACCCTTGAGAATGGTACTTTTATTTTGACATCAAGTGCGATACGCATTCAATGAAACAAGTTTAATCATATATTTACATACATACAGGTATGTATGTATGTATTTTCTATATAAAATATCTCGAACATTCCAGTCTGTCTGAATGGCAAAAATAATTTATATTATTATGTATGTATGTAGTATATATATTTTTTGTATATGGTACCTAAAGAGAAATAAAAAGTCTACTTTATTTTCTGAAGTTCTTAAAAAGATTAATTGAACTGAAGATCTCACAGAGCAGCAATTCTAATATTTATAATTTAATACTTCGGTGTACCTTGAAACTAGGCACTTATTATTTCAGTGTTTGTGTTTTCGCAAGAGCTTTTAGTTTTCGTTGGTTGTTATTCAACAACTTAAATTTGGCATGGCAGAATGTTATATTTTCATTGCTGTTTTATCACTAATATGCGCTGCAGCCATATTACGTATATTCATATAAACATACATACATACATACATAAGTGCGAACATACATTCATACAATATTTTCTTGTATGTTTTTCACCATATGTAAGTTCTCTCTTGTTTTTTATACACATTTATATGTACATATGTATGTGTGCATTACTTTGCTCACACTTCCGTCAATGTTTAAGTGTATACATACATATATGATTTTGTATACATGCATGCATATATACATATGTACGTCTGGTTTATTAATGCTACGCTATTCAACTCGCTGTTAACTTGCGCTGTTAAGTGACAAAATAATGAATAATCTCCTAGAATACTTTTCTGTGGACAGGTAATAAATATAAATGTGATATTTTGCGGGACTATGTTTAAATATGTAAAATCTAAAATTGATGAAAGAAAGTTGTAGCATTGCTAGAAATAAATTACTTTTTGTGTTAACATATTCTGCAGAGACAACAACAGTACATTTTGAGTATAACATACCCAATTTCATTTTTACTCGACTGACTTGCGTTCTGCTTCGCCGTTTCATTCGTGCGTTGAACCTTGGAGACTTCACATCGAGTTTGGAGGATCAAATCCACGTTGGGTTTTGCTACAACTACAACTGTCATCCACAATACAATACACGCGCTGTGTCTCTGTCTGCTTCGCTAGCTGGCTTTGTGTCTTTGTGTGCGTGCGCGCCGTGTTGATTTGGCATAATTTGTAAATGATTTTACAATTTTTGTTACAAAAAATCGTCGAGCGCTCGTCAAGCCAATCGGGTCTATTAAATCCGCGCCAGCGTTGCTGCTAACGTCGTCGTCGTGAGCGTTGTGTGCAAGAAAAATTTAGTTTGTTTAAAATAAAAAGAAAGTTAACCATAATTTGTGATATACTTACATATTTAATTTGTATTTGCCCCTGCACTGTGCAATTCCCCACGAAAAGTTTATAATTGATCAGAAATTTTTACATCTGTATTATTTGTGAAAAAAAAAAAAAAAAAAAAAAGGAGCAAAACCAACTAAATCATTAAAAAAAATTCAACTGTGATTCAAACGAAACTGGCGTTTTTGTTTTAAATGCTTAACCACTTGCAATAAATTGAAATTACTACAAGAAGCTTTCAAAGTAAGTGCATAACTTAAGCGTTTCTGATGAAAAAATTATTAAATTTTCGCCTACGTCGTCGTGACACTCTCTCGCGCTTATTCACCACCATTAACAGCTAAATTTCAACATGAGCGCAGCATTGAGCTCACCACTCATACTTATTCTCTCTCGCTCTTTCACACGCGCTCACACAAGAGTATCCATCCATGTGAGATTGTGTGTGTGCCTTTATATGCAATGTCATAGAACAGACGTTGCCATGTCGCGTAAAACAAAATAAATCGCAGTTCAAGCAAAGAAAATGAATGCCAAAGTCTGATAAAATAGTAGTAGACAAAAACAACAGTGCTCGTACATACTGCAATCAATGTGTGGGCATACATATATTTATGTATATTTGTGTGAATAACGTACATATATATACATCGATTCAACCGCAAGCTTTAACCTTCGCATTTTATTTGCACTTAAATATGTGTATGTATGAGTGCACATACATATACATTGACGAAGTGGTCAAGTGTGGTTTTGTTTAACTTTTATTTTCGACATTTAGCAGTATTTTTTTAGTGATAAAACTTTCGCTATAATATCATTCGTTTTCTCCTTGCCAAAATATGATCAAGGACGTTGGTGGCACTTCAGCTTATTTCAATTGTCAACTCACAATGTAAATCAATTTCCAGTGATGTAAAACGTTAAACTTCACTTTTCTTTTGCTTGCAATTACTTTCCATACACACCCGCACACTCATACGAATATGAATAGCAGAATGCAGTTCATGATTAGAAATTTGTGTGCTGTTCTCTTTCTGGATGAGTCACCACCACGCATACATTTATGTAAACACACATACACATACGAACATATATGCATGTACATTTGCGTTTGGGCGAGTCACAGCACAATAAGTCAGCAATAATATTTGCCTGACACGCATTATCTATTATTTCTTATCAGAGGCAGAGGAGGCGCATCACATTTATGAGGGCACACAACATTTGTTTTCTATGAGGGCATATATTTTGTTTTTTGCTGCCATATGCAAATCCAATTGACACGAATTCGTGCATACGTGTGTGCGCCCCTACGTATGCATATTCTCATATGTGCCCATATGTTGATAGATGCGTCTGTGTATGTGTATGCGGTGCTAGAATTTTACTCATGTGTTGCTGGGACGTAGCGATAGATGCCTTTTTTTGGCCTATCGATTATCGTTGCATCGATATATCTAATGTTGTTCTTTTAGAGGGAAGAAAAAGGGAATTTATTATTATTTCTATATTAAACTAATATTTAAGCAGAGCTAAGCTATATTTTCACTTGCCCAATAGGTAGCGTTCATATGCTAAACTCACTTTTTTGTTGGGCGTTACGAAAATCTCGAGCTGCTGATTAACACTTGATTACATTATTTGTTGTGTGTGTGGAGCCATAATTAATTCTAAATGTGTAGGAAAATATATTGAGTTAAAGAACAGGCTTAAAGAGACGTGACGAACAGCAAAATATATAAAGATAAAGAGAAGGTTGTTTCAATTAGTAATAAATATGAAATATAGATTAAAAAATAATAAAAATTATTATTATATAAAAAAAAAATTAAACTAAATTAAATAAATAAATAAAAAAAAAAAAAAAAAAAAAAAAAAAAACTCAATTATTAAAAAACACAAAGGTAAAAAATAAAGAGAAATAAAAAAAAATAGAGGATATGTATAGGATATGTATTTTTTAACAAAAGTGTTTCATATTGTTTGTACATATTGACTGTACGTGTGTTATATGAGTGTTTCAATTGTTGCAGTAGACTTCTAATCGTGTTTGTTTAGTATTTACTCAGCCCGCATTTGAGTACGGCACGTGTATCGAGTCTGGCCCTTATCGCTCTTATTATTACTCTGTACATTATCGCGATCACGTTTTACGCCACTGTAACAAATAAGTAAAATTATACACGTCGCTACTGTTATAATGAATACATATATATAATATTTATATAATATGTATATGTTTTGAATGAACACAATTGATCAATGCCCATGTTTAATTTTTAATTTTAAAATATATAAATAATATGCATATCCTGTAATCAATTCAGGTTCAGTCAAGTCCTAGTCCGTGTACCGCATTCCCGCTTACATAGATTCAAGATTATGAATGCAAGCGCATATTTATTGCCATTAATTACCTGTAATACCTAATGTGTATTTTACCCCGGAAGTCATTCGAATGGGCTTTCCGTTAGCTGTGCTTCGAAATCAATTGGAAATCAAATCGAATTGCGATAATGTTTAATGCATTTCATAAGCACACATTTAATTTAATAATAGGCAAATCAGCTAATCGACTTGTAAGTATTGATTCATTCTTGAAATAATATTTAAATACATCTGCTATATACACCATGCAGTTCATTGCTCTATAGTCGAGTGTTGGTTAGCCTGGGTTCGAGTCCAAGTCCCCGAGTGAGCGAACTTTAATGAACTTCAAATGCTATGACTAATTTTCAAGAGAATTCGGTTTTGTTTACCATTCGAAAGTCCATAAACAACAGTTGTCATTATCTGGCAGCCTCTCGAAAATGTATAATATATATGTATATATTTTGTTTGCTATAAATTTATGCAAATTGTATTACACATTTCCCATTAAGAAGATGGCTACGTATATATGTATCTCTATATACATACGCTTTACATACACATTCATGCACACACAGACGTGTCTATCTATGTATGTGTAGGTGTGTGTATGTGAAGTCATGATGACGAAGGCAAAACAAATAACAAAATAAAAACAAACAAGTCCCCGCTGTCGTCAGCGTCTCTCGTTCACATAGTATAATATTTGTAGCTCTCTCTGAACTAATTGCTGACACAGGTCTTGTGATACTCTCTCTATTTTTAAATGGATATTAAAAAAAGAAATTTGTATAAATACTTAAAAATATACAAGCTATAAGACAGACGTTATATATAATTATAAAATTATAATATATTTAATTTACAGGGTAGTTACAAGTCAAGTACTGCATATATATTTTTGTCAACTTGCGCTTTTTCCCTCCCGCATCTGTTTTTGTCTCTCTTGTACTCACATACATATAAATAGATGATAAGCGCGCGTCATCGTCGGCGTTGACTTCGACGTCGACTTCGACGTCGACGTCTGTGTCAGCTGCTCGGGCCATCTCTTGCCTTCGCCGCCGCTGCCGCCGTCGCCAACATAGCGACGCGTGGATGGCCACGACCTCATTTTTTGTTGGTCTGCTGGTTTGTTTTTAGGTCGCGTGTAAATGGTTCTACTCCGCCGTTCGGCCGTCCCGCACGACGCAATACGCACTAACTGTGATCGCTGTCTCTGTCTCTGTCTTCTCGCACGCCCTCTGACTGTGGCTTTTGCACTGCCAGCAGCAGCAGCAAAACAACAATAAAGCTTAGCATTATTGAAGTGCTTTTGTGTTGGTGTTCTATAACTGCTTACTAAATGAAAATAGAGAGAGAGAGAGAGAGAGAGAGAGAGAGAGAGAGAGAGAGAGAGAGAGAGAGAGAGAGAGAGAGAGAGAGAGAGAGAGAGAGAGAGAGAGAGAGAGAGAGAGAGAGAGAGAGAGAGAGAGAGAGAGAGGGAGTGCTTATTAGTCTAGTACAAAGTGCATGTGCCGTTTGCATGTGTGTGCTTGTGTTATTTTCGTAGCTAATGTCATTTGACAAATGCTGAATGATGGATTGAAATGTGAGCTATAACCGCCCATTGGGGAAAACCAAACAATAAAATTTTTTTGATACCTACTTGTATTTAATAACATTAATAATGCATTTATTTTTTTTACATGAAACAACATAATTGAACATTTTTTGAGCTTAGGCAAGCATTGCACAGTGGACGACGTCGGAGAGTTTCGTTGTTTGATTCTATTAAGCTATTTTTAGTGCTTAATTCTCTCTGATCAATACAGATGAATCTTTGTATAATTGTATAATCGCTACAAACATCGCTGTATCTCAAGTTTGTGTTTGCTTGCTTATGCAATTGTTTTCCGTTTCTATCAATGTATTTAACTCAATTAAGTATAAAGGCATATGTACATATGGCATTACATTTACATACATTCATATATACTAGGTGGTAAAGTTGCTTTTATTCTGTATCCTTTTAAAATCTACCTTGCAGCGCAAATTTTGAAATTGTTTCACTTGGGGCCTATTACGGCCTTAACGTAAGTAATCGATTGTTGTCTTTACCCTTGACATTCAGTTCGATTAATAATGATGACATCGAATAAAATATATTACCGCCCCGTTATATCCGCTAGCCTTCTGAAGTGTCTTCCAGTGTCCACTTTGACTCCATCCGTGGAACTTGTGGAACTTTAATGCGTAAAACGGTTGCCCAGCACCCGCCCCAGCGACCAGCTTTAATTTTGTTTGCTTGTCTTTTTTCTCACCACAGTTGAAGCAGCGCTGTGCTGCATTGGTATATTCACCACATTGCCTTGCTTCTATGGCAACAGTCAACTCTCGCCTGTACCGTTAGCGAAGGCAGATGAAAAGCGAAACCTTTGCTCTTTTTTTTTTTTAGTAGTTTGCCTGTCTGCCTTCCTTTTGGCTTTTGCATTGCTTCTTCTTTGTCGTTTTCGTACCCTGACGAATGCCTCGCCCTGGTCTTCTTTGTCTCTGCCTTTGTGGTCGCGTCTCCTGCCTACAGTTCATTGCCTTAGAATACAGCTATGTGTACGGTTATGTATGTATGTATGTGTGCGTACGCATGTACGTATATATGTATGTATCCGATGTAATGTGTTTAATGAATATCAATGATATGAACTTTGTTCGCTCTGTTGTCAATGACACGCCCCCAACTCTGCTCTCCCACAGAGCTGACGTCAACGTCACTGACTCAGCTGGCAGCTGTACGCCGTAGCCTTCAGTTGTTGCTGCAAAGTTCAAGCGACAACGGCAAAGTTCAATAGCACAAAAGAGGTTGTCGAAAATATATACCCGTACATATACATATTATAGATATATAGCTAGTTCAATTTGGAGGTTTCCGCGTTTCGTATGCTTGAGCTTAAGTATCGAGTCTGTCATGTCTTAAATTGTCTCTTCTGGCTTGGGTCAATAACCATTTAAGTCACTGAGCAAAGTTTAATGCATTCGAATGACCTTCAAAGCGCGTGAGGGATGCTGTGTGAAAAGTACAAAGTAAATAAACATGTATGTATATAGAAAACAAGATATGGGTATATAAAAATAAAAAGTAGCAATAATAAATGAATATAAAATTAAATTAAAATCAATAACTTCAATGAAAAGCAAATTACGGTATTAAATTATTAATTATAAATCAAAGTAAATTATTGAGTGTATTTCTGTTGGTGCTTTAAACATATAGATCGAAGAATGAAGTACATTTTAAATTATTTTATTATTATTATGTTTTTTTTTTTTTTTTTTTTTTTTTTTTCATTTTGTTTTATTATTTGCTTTTTTAATTTGTTTCATAATTCTAAACAATTTACTGAATTTAATTAATTCATTTCTGGGCTCCATCTTTGAATCAGCGCTGCGAGTGGAAATTATGACGATCTTTTCTTTATACGATTTTGTTTTAATTATTTTATTTAGTTACTTAGTTTCTTTAGTCTTTACATTTTATTTTACAATGAACTTCGTTCGCATGGCCATTAGTTCCGCTCCACACATTGCTCCTCCAGCTCTTCTTCATGCTTTCGTGCCATGCACGAAAACGACGGCAACGCCCCACGATCTTCATGGTGGTGGCGGTGGTGCTGCTGCTGCTGCTGCTGGTGGTGGTGATGGTGGTTAGTTGTCAACGTGAACCTTGTGTGCTCGCATTAAACCTTATTCTCATTGACTTGCCGTTCCCTCTCTCTTTTCCCGCTCCTCCTGTCAGTTGCTGAGAGCTACTTTTGTAGAGTTTCTCATATTTCATTTTCCCATGCGATTTCCATTAATCTTTCTACAAAACTCTGTGTGTGTGTGTGTAATTGTAAAGTGAGTCGTCGGCTGCGCTATTGCTGCTGCAGCAGCTCGGCAACATGAGAATTTAGGAGTTATTCAAGGGAGGGGGGTCCTTTTGTGAAAACACACACAAACGCACTCTCGCACACTGCCTGCCAAGTGCACACCTAGCTGTTTATTTTTCCAATGTATATATGTGTGTGTGCAAGTGTGGTGCAACCTGTGGCGTGTATGAAACAGGAGCAGCAGCAGCAGCAGGAGCGAGTCGAGTCGAGTCGAGAGCTCGTTTGCACCGTTCTGACCGTCTGGCCGAGAGTCTGAGATGTTGGAGCTGCGTCTGAATGTTATTATTACTTTTTATTGTTTATGGCCTGTGTGTAAATACATATATACAGATGCCCAAGCACATTATTCATACAAGGTGTATATACGAGTATGCATGTATGTAGTGTGTGTTTAGCTGAAATAAATTATTGACACTCATAAATTTGAAAACAAAAAAAAATAATAATAAACCAAAAGTTTGATACAATACCTTCCGCTCATGTGGCTTCATAATGTTTATTAATTACTCGATCGATTCAACATCATTCAGACATATATAAGTGGATGGATACATAGATGTTAGATATGGGTATGTATGCATGAGTGTATGTATGTTAACTAATACATATTTAGGTAGATATAAAGCGGAAGTCATAAAAATAGTAGTGCAATAAATGTTGGACAAATAAACTTAGTGATAAGTGCAATATTTTGAAAACAATTTGAGATGAATATTAAGATTAATATGTATTGTTATTAATTTAGATGCTTATATTACTATTTACTACTATTTTTATGACCGCAGCTGTTTATCTACAATATGTACGCTTGTGTGCAAATAGATATATATTTGGCAATAATTTGAAAGAATTGCCTAGAGAATTCTTAATTGTTTAGTTAACAAAGATTTTATGCTCTGATCGCGTTGGTTAATATAGTTTCAAGGGTATTTGTGTGCTCATTCTACATAGTTTTAGTAATTGTATTATTTCTTTTGTTAAGAATGTATATGTATGTGCACGGCTACAGTCTGTGTATGAATGTATGTGTGTTTGTGTCGGGTGCTCGCCATATTGTTGATGCTGCCAGCACCATGATATGTCTCATCTCATCTGCCGTCTTCCGTCTCTGTCTTTGTCTTGGATAGCGGCCAACAAAAAGTTCAAGGTAATTCCCTTTAGCTGCATCCTTTCAGATCCTCCTGTTATTATTTGCTTTCCTCATCCTAAAATGTTCACATAGAGCTCTCTCACTCTTGCACTCTGCAGAAGAGGTTGAGCTAACCAGTTTTAGGCAACCAGAAGCTGACATAGCCATTGCCATTCCTTTCTTTTCCGAAACAGTCAAATTTCATTCAGTCGAGTTGGTTTGTTTCCTTCCATATGTATAAGTATGTGTGTTTATGTGGCTGTGCATGTGTCTTTATACAAAGAGCGATCCACAGACATAATTTGAGACAGGTGTTACAAACTGTGCTTCGTGCCTGTGGCTTATTTGTAGTGCATTTATCTGTTAAACAGATTTTCTGCATTGAATCTGTTATGTTATTAACATTTATAGTACCACACCTTAAGGTTTATCAATTAAATTCAATTTAAAAAGAAATTATTTTCATAATTTTTAAATCAATATAAAATAATCAATAAATAAATATAACCTAAATATGTATTTAGGTGGAAATGAGTAAAGAATAAATATGTCTGTTAAATAACACTGTTTAGTTGCCTTTGGAGCTCTCATGTTATTAACATCTGTTAGTATGTTATTATCATCTGTTCGTCATTTCACGCAAATTTATAAGTTTGTAATTTTATCGTGATTAATGACCCTTGGAGGTAGCCAGCAAAGAGCTTCTTAAGGTGTGTGCTCTCTTGTGGAGCATATGTCTTTTCGTTTGCCGTTAATTTATAATGCCTTGCAGGTGGAATTGAAAGCCATTTAAATTGCCAGCTTTATCTTCGACTAGGCATAGCACTTTGATTGATTATTTTTGTGTGCTATAGTGGATGCCCCTTATTGCTTGTTTGAGTTCTTATTCTTGATTTGTGGCCGGAAGAGTGGCGCATTCTTCGACATGGCTTTTAAAGCTCATTCATGGGCCGAGCTCAGATGTCCGCCATGTTGCTTACTCGCTCTCCTCTCCCGGTCTTCTTTTTGTGCTCTTTTTAATAAAGTTTTAATAATTCAATGTGCGGCTCAGCTTGGAGCCGCTGATGTTTGTTCCTCTGTGCATTTCATCAGCTTCTTGCTCGACGTTTGGTTTGTTGTAGCTGTTGTTGTCTGGTCGCTTAACTCCTTCATTAATATGTAAAAATGACTCAAGCGCAGTCACCAAGCGTATGCCCATGCATGACTGTTTACGCTGTGTGTATGTGTTTGTGTGTCTGTCTCTCACTCTCCCTTTGTATGTGTTTTTTTTGTGTTCCTTCTCATGTCGCTCCTTACCTTTTATGCTGCTCTGCTCACCCCTTCATTTTTCCTGTTGTAACTTTCGTGATTTAAATACAGGTCAACGGCACATTAACCTTTACTTTGTTTTAGTCTCATTCGCGTATTACCGTTTTAATATTGCAGTGCTAAGAATCCTGTTTACTTAATAACGCAGTGCGACCGACTGAGCAGTTGTATTAAATAATTAACTTATTTGTGGAATTCGTGTTCACTTTAATATTTGTATAACCTGTATTCATAAGGAGTGTTAAGATTGGTTAAAATGTTTTATTTATAAATATAAATAAATATTTACATATTTATAAATATTTAATATTATCACGTACACCTGTACAGGGTGACTCTCAAGTCGATGACTCCCCGCCAATTGTCTAACTTGTTGCTATCTCTGGACAGCATACGTTTGTTTATGCTGTTGAATGCTTTGCAGTTAGTACTTGGCACTGTTATTATGTATTTCTTATGCAATGCTCACAAATGCGCATTTGGCACACACATGTTTTCATATCCATATGTACATAGGCACGTACGTACGTACATTTGTTGCTGAGCAACTCAGTTGTGTGGTATTTTAAGTTTAATGAGAGCCACAGTGACGTCACAGCAAGTTGAGTGAGTGACACATTCAGTCATCTGTTAATCATAGAGCCATACTGTCATATGATTTCCTTTCTGTTATGTACATAGGTAAAGCGCCATAAACGTTAATGTGCTCACTCACTTTAGTTTACATAGTTCATAACACACTGTTAGCAGACGTATAAATAAAAATATATGGGTATATACGCTAGAATACAATACGTAAATATGTATAAAAAGCAAATGAACACACATAACAGAAAACAGCAGCGCAAAGCTTCTGGTAATCAGAAATACATTTTCATTTTATTTTTCTGTTCGCTTCGCAGGCAAATATTTGGCGCTGCGCATGGTGTGGTGTCTAGGGTGTGCTTGTGTATGTATGTAAGCTCTCGTTCGTTAACAGCTGCTCTCTCTCTTGCTTTTGCTTGCTCAATGTGTTTAAACGTAATTGGGAACGTGTGGGGAATTGCTTTTACACATGTGTGTTTGTATGTGTGTTGGCAGTTGACATTTTCATGTCTGGGGTGATTGCCAAAGAGAAAAAGAGAGGGAGAGAGAGAGAGAGAGAAACGTATCGTTGACTGACAGCTGTTTTTGCTTTAAATTAACCGCAACAGCAGGAAATCAACCACACACTCAGATATATGCCGTATCATACAAATGCATATGTATATACATGTGTACGTAACTATGAAATTAACAGCAGTCGACTGTCATTAAACGTCTAATTTTGCAAAATCATACTGCAATAAGAACGAGGACTGGACTGCTTGAAACCTTAAAGACTATATATACATATGTATATATGAATAATCTCTATCAGCTCTGCTTTAACCGAAACCGTTTTTACATTAAATAAAAGTTAAAGAGAAGCACGTAGCTTTTGTTGAGTTATGATATTGTCTTTAAAAGTATTTTCTCAGAATAGGAATTTGTAACACTATAAGGCAAATACTTTCAAAGATACACAGATAAGCCTCTATTGCAGTGTTTTATAGATTTATTTATATTTATTATAAAATTTTTATGCGATTGTATTAATAATGATATCGATTACAATTGTTTAGCCAATTGGAACCAAGCCATTGGCCATAGAGTTTCTCTTTAGTTAATAAGCTGGGAAAGTTATTGTAAGATATACAGAGTTTGGAAGTACTGTATAGATTTTTTTTTTATCGAAATATCGATATATACTATAATATATTAATTTATTTTATATTCGATATACAATTTTGAATCAACTAGATATACCTGTTTGTGCCAGCAAAATTGAAAAAGAAAATATAACTTGTTTAATTTGCTGTTTATCACTCTTGTGAAGTATTTCTTTATTTCTCTTTCCATATCTTTACTCTCTAGCTCTCCATCTCTCTCTCTCAGTCTCTCTGTTGGTCTTTGTCTGTTCACCTCTCTAATGTGGATGGCTTTGTGTTGGTTGAAACTGGTTTGAGTCTAACTTATTTCTCTGCTTCGCTTGTGTGTGTGTGCGTGAGTGGATCGTATTTATGAGTGCCTGTGTGCGTGCATGGATCGTGTTTATTTATATCGGTGTGTACTCGAGTATGTATGTGTATGTGTATGTTGACAGCCTTGAGGAGGAACCAAAAAAAACCAGATGTAATTTTTGTTTGTTTATGGCCCAACGCAATCGTTATTTTTGCGCTCTCTTCTTTGAGTGTTTTTGTTTTGTTTACAACTTTATTGTTTCTTTTGAACAACAATCGCCGCAGCTAAATACAAAATGTATTTTTTATTTTCTTTATTAAATAATTGACGAAATGCATTTGCATATGCGATTGTTCACTCTTGAAGGTTGTATACCTAGGTGGAGCTTTGACATAACTCTTATAGTATTTATAGTAAAAAAAAAAAAAAAAAAAAAAAAAAACAAGTAAGAAGACTCTAGTCGAGACTGCTCGACTAGGAGATACCCTGAACCCTCTAAGCTGATATTCTAATCATTCTGCACTTCTTTTATGCACACATACATACACATGCATCCACACGCACGCATAAGCCTGCGCTCTGCTAACTGCGCAGTAAGCAGCGACTGCGCTTGGGCTGCGCTGCAGTGTGGGCAATATTATGAGAATTTATTTGTCGAATAATTTCTTTTGTAGTCATACGATCTTAATGAAACTTTTAGAGTGTAATCATATGGTGAATATGTGTGTACATTTCAAAGCACAAGTCTCTAGTACTTGAAATGCGTTTTTTACAAATTGGGGGAGAAGGGGGCGTGGTATCCAAAATCTGTAAATTACAAAATCTTTGTATCGATTAACTTTATATACAACGCAAATTTGAAGACAACAGGTCTAATAATGTTCAAATTAGGCTAAAAAAACAAAATCAATTTTTCGATTATTCTCGATAAAAAAGTTATCGGACGATTTATCGAAAAAATAAAGCAAACTCGTACTGCGTATGGTACACACGAGTATGCATGCCAAATTTCAGCTCTCTAGCTCTTATAACTTCTGAGATCGACGCACTCATACGGACGGACGGACGGACGGACGGACGGACGGACGGACGGACGGACGGACGGACAGACGGACAGACGGACAGGGCTATATCGACTCAGCTCATCGCGCTGATCAAGAATATATATACTTTGTGGGGTCTGCCACGCCTCCTTCTGCCCGTTACATACTTTTTCACAAAACCATTATACCCTGATTTCCCATTTTCAATGGGTTCAGGGTATAAAAAAAAGTAAAAAAAAGCAATGATATATCGAATGTATTTATACATCAATTTCGCATTTGTTTTTCGAGTATTTTTTAGTGCGATTTCGTGTTGGCAACTGAACTAATCGACTTTTACTTTGAATTTGTTTTGCAGATTAACGATTGGATTGAAAAACTCTAGTTGCTCCGCGTGTCAGTCACGAAGCAAGCTAATTATTATTTGGACGGAAGCTAGTTAAGTAAACAGTAATACGAACTGATTATATATAATAAAACATCAAGAAAACAAACACGAGGCGAAAGGAACGCAGTCGAAGTTGCTGACGCCGCAGCAGCAACAGGAAATAATCGAAACATATTTCGCTGGGCGAAAGTCAACAACAACAAAGACGTATAGACGATTCCATCGTCGATCCATCGTTGATCCATCGTTGTGGAGTAATTTATTGAAACTTACGCGCACACACGTAGACGCAGAGACAGACACAGACACAGACGCAGACGCAGACGCAGACGCACGCACACAATCAAAAACTCACACACATAAAACTTCATAAACTTGATACAGCCAGAATGGAACGTGAATCAAATCCAATGCAACCCATGTGCCGCTCGGGATGCGGTTTCTATGGTAATCCCGCTACAGATGGCCTGTGTTCAGTTTGCTACAAGGTAAGTATGCAAAGAGCCGCCGTTGCTCACGAATCAATTTTTGAGAGAAGCCACGCACATATTAACATTTGGATCCCTATTTTTGTAGGACTCGCTTAGAAAAAAGCAACAGCCACCTGTGAGCAGCACACCTGTGTCAGTTCCAAGCCCACAGCCTAGCCCCACATTCAGTCCGGTCATCGCAACAACCCACACTGCACAGCCCACGGTACAGAGCTTACAGCAATCACACAGTGATATCAAAGAGGTGAGTCCCATGTTAAAGCCATCATCGATGTGGGCTTTCTTGTTTCGGCTCCTTTAGTAGGCCAAGCAGTTCGGGGACGCCTCTGATTTCTTTGTATTTTTCATCAGTCAGTCACAAATTTTTTTGTTTTTTGGATATAAATTTAGTCTTCTTATAAGTGAAATAGTGTAAACAACTTGTATGTGTAAGATATAGAAGGAAACGTTCAGTGTAACAGTGCATCGTGTGTGTTGGCTGTGCTGGCCACGTGTCGCTGCAAACTACGGCGGAGTTGACAAGGTAAACCCAATTGATTACAAATTCGTGAATCGTGTCTGTTATATTGCTCCCCGCTATTCGCCCCACTCTGAGAACGCCACGAAACCACGTCTATAGCATCCGCTGCTCTGCAGTGAATCAAAAACTGTTGTTTCCCCAACTGCACTACACTGTTGCTCACCCATTCGCACCTGCTGTATCTTTCACATTTTAGAGTCTACGAATCAAGCAATAGAATAATATTGTCTGCAATTATCAAGTAATATCAGCAGATCACATAGATCAGTTAAGATGCAATAAGTTGAAACTAAGCTAAATACATTAAGTGATGGAAATTGATATCTACATAAGATACTTTTTAAGCTACAACATTTGTTGGTACAAATTAGTATAAGTGTTAGATAGATTGTAAAGAAAATTGTTCGCACTGAAGGAGATACCAAAATTATTCGGAAACTGATACAAATATTTGATATTTATTTATCATTAATGATAGAACCTACTAAAATTGTTTGAGTTGAAATTCCATATATATTTGGAGTCCGTATACATCACGGTTAATTGCATAAATTATTCTTTATTTTATTATAATTGTGAATAGTAAATTGAAGTAATATAAAATTAGAGCATAGGCCGATTAGTGAACCTCTATTACATAGATATTAATACTATTAATGTAGTTACTATAGGATATTATGATAATATATATTGACATATTGTGGTCACTATCGTTTTTGGTAGGCAAATGTAAAGAAAGAAAAAATTTCGTGCAAATTTGAGCTACAACTAAGATTATAATCATTACATTAATAGTCATCTACTGTAGAAAACTTCGACTTGAAATACTATTTATATTTATTGTTCACCTGTATTATGCTAATTAACTGCTAGTTTTATCAGCTGCATAACAATTTATAGGTCGTATAAAGCCTATAGAAATTAAGAATAGCATAAGAGTAGAGATCTTAGCAGATCACCAAAGAAACATGGGTAGTACTCATATATGAGGATATATGAAGGTGTAGAAATGATTGGTTTAGTCGATCCCTGACTCTACTCCCTTGAGCAGTCCCTCCTCAGGATCAGAGTCTCTTAGAACTTGCGTTAAATAAGTGTGTGTATGTTCAGGTGGCAATACCTTTGAGTTTAACATCAGTTATTTGGGCACAAGGCGAAATGTATCGTAGTATGTGTAGACTTTCAACATTTGGTTTAGTGTTTTGGTTCACAAAATTTCTCCATAAAAATCCGAAATTTAAAAGGAATGCCTAATTTGGGGGGTTCTCGCCTGCCTTCAGTCCGCAAAGGTGCCACTAGCCCCGTAAACGTTGGTTTGGAGGGCAGCTCGTGCTCCGTGCCGACGACAGTGCATCGCCGCAAGCGCAAGAAGGTGGCGCGTGTTAAGGCCGGAGCACAGACGCCACCCAGACCCGTACGTGTACCAGTGAGAGTAGGCAGCTCAGTCACACCAAAGGGTATACGATGCAGTTCCTCTACTCCCTATCCCATAGGCATTGCGCAGTAGCATTAATGTTGTTTTCCCTTCATCTCCCAATCCGGCGCTGCGATGCACCTCCTTAGCGGACGGAGGAATCCGTAAGGCAGGCAACGGTAGCGCCTCTGGCTCTGGTGCCAAGTCAGCTCGTGTCCCGCCGTCTTTGAGCATAGCTGATTGTCAAGTCAAAAAGAGTTCACTGTCACGAAAGACCGCTGGTGCGTCGGTGATCGCCCCAATTGGGAGGAGTGGCAAAGCTGAGGCCAGCGGCTCCCGCAAGGTTAAATTCTCGACTAACGTGCACACCTTTCCGGCCACCGATAAGAAGACGCGCATAGGCGAGCTGCATCTCAAAAAGCCCATTAAGAAGCTCAAGCGCAACCGCCCGCTCTCGTCGGGTGGCGGAAAGAGCGTCGCGAGCAAGCTTGAGCTATCCATATCGCAGAAGTCCAGCTCTGTCCTGCGCCGCAACGTGCAACATAGTGGCGCGGCCATAGACGTCGAGCCTGTGGCAACTGCGCGCGGTCGCAAGGCACCACCGCCCTTAGCCGCCAAGCCGTCCGTAGCTGGCGTAGCTCGCAAGGCCAAACGGCTGACCAAGTCCCGCATCAAGGCCGGCACAAGCAATCGCCAACCGGTGGTGACTGCAATTAGACCGTGTCCGCGTCTAGCCTACTCCATACAGCCGGATATAAAACGGGATATTTTACTCCTAAAAAGCGCAGCCAAAAAATAAGACGGCGCAGTTAGTGCGCTAATTGTAGCCCAGGTGTCACACGCCCGTGACGTAGTTGCTTGCAATGGAACAATCCAATGGCGATAAACCCGAGAAGCCGAGACAAAAGTCCGATCATCGCTTGGCCCAGCCGCAGCTACAACCGCCGTCACAGCAGCAACCACAACCGCAACAACAGCAACAACAACAGCAGCAGCCAAATCCGCTTCCTCAGCAACAACAACAACAATCGCCGCCACATCAGCATCAGCATCAAACGTCGCACAGCAAGCGCCGGATTAAAGAGACGAGCTCCACAGAAGAAAGTCCCATAAAGAACGAGCTTGTCCAGCATAGAAAACCCTTGAAGGGGGCCATTGCATCCCCTCCTGTTGATGCGGTTGTCAAGAAGCGGGTAAACACGCTGACCCAATCACACACAGACACACACATTCACGCTTAGTTAGGTAGTCTCTTTTGTTGAACAGGGTGTGGGGGGATCGCTTGTAAGAAGATTCCCACAGGTAGCATTAAAATAATGTATAAAAAAAATAAATTTTAAATAGAAAAACCAAAATCTTTATTGAATAGTTTGGGAATGTAGTTGGAACAGATTGCTCACACGATGTTGTTGTTGTTGTATTTGTGTGTTGATGGCATTTAAATTAAATTTGTTCATGTTTCTTGTGTCTAGAAAATCACCGAGGAAGCCGCAGTAGCCTCCAAGTCCAATAGCGAAGCCATAATTGCGGCGTCTGGTCCAAATACTTCCACACAAGCAGCTGCCTCCGCATGTGAGCAGGATGATAAAGACAAGGAAGACGACAAGGACGCCAAAAAGAAAAAGAACCGATGTGGTGAATGCCGCAAGAAGGTTGGCCTAACTGGTATGGGCAACAACAATATATAGATAAATATATTTGATTATCCAGTTTTCATTGATATTCTAATGTGTTGTCTATTTTCCCATTCTGTTCACAGGTTTCCAGTGTCGCTGTGGCGGCTTATACTGTGCCGTGCATCGCTATTCCGATAAACACAATTGCACCTTTGACTACAGAGAGCATGGTGCCCAGGAGATTCGACGCAATAATCCGGTTGTAGTTGGCGAAAAAATTCAAAAGATTTGAATTGCGAGGAGAGATTGTGCCAGTAACAGTAGCCGTAGAATAATAACAACTACACATTATGATATAGTATATATATACACACGCTACGCACCAACAAATCAATATAACAACAAAACAAAAAACTCCAAAACATAAGAAAACACATAATACGCATACATACACACACGCATACACAAACACAAAACACACTCACGCACACAACACACACACTCACACTCACACATGCATATAAATATATATGTATATGTATATATATAGAAATATATATATCACATATATGTATATAGATGTATATGTATTTATAAATACTATAAATAATTGTAATTGTAATTTAATTATAATGTGAACAGTAACATGAAACAATAGTACAGAAACGTTAACCAAATACCACGCAAAATCAGCAACAACAACAACAACAATTACTACTACAACTACTACTAGAACAACTACAACTACAATGGCAACAGCAAAAAAAGGAAACAGCTCGGAATGACATTAATATATGAAAATGTTCGCACAGCAGTGGCACCATCAAAATCAGCAGCAAAAATTATTAGCAGCCGCCGCAGCAGATGCAGCAGCAGATGCAGCAGCAGATGCTGTAGCAGCAGCAACATCAACAATATTAGCAGCAGCACCAACAGCAACAACAACAACTGCAACAACAATCACCATTACAACACCAACAACATAAAATCTAACTTAAACCAGACGCGTATTAGCGCGTTAGCAAGCAATCGTCGCTGGCTGTTGTTGCCTACGAAGAACGGTGACCTGTGACACAACACACAACAAGCAACAATATATAGATATATATTTAACAACGGCAACAATCGAAGCACCTCTAGTTTGTTATTCCTATTGCAGGTTGCAAAAGTTTTGTATTCAAAGAAAGCCTCGTCAACAACGCAGCAACAAGAAAATACGCATCAACAAATTGTTAACAATTACACGAAAGAAGATAAATTTTATGTAGCCAACGTGTGTAATTTGTGTTTGTAATGTGTTGCATGTATAAAAAAAAAAGGAAACGAAAAGGCCAAAATACAAACGCAAGCAAAAAAAAAAAAAAAAAAAATACAACTAAACTCAAGTTTAATTCAATAGCAACAAAAAAAGCAACACCATCTACGAAAAAAAAAACTATTCATAATTTTTAATTATTGATTAATTAATTATGTATTTATATGTATTTAAAAAAAAAAAAAAAAAGCAAAGCAAAAACAAAAAGGCAAAAAAAAAAAAAAAAAATGAAGCAAATGTATAGAAATTCCTTTGGACAAATATTGAAAAAAAAAAAAAAAAAAAAATACATAAGAGAAAATGGAAAACACACGTATATATGTATATCTTTATATATATGTCTGCCTCACAGTGAGGGCGCAAAGAAGTGATGAACGGAAGTGGACAGAGAGCAGCAGCGTGTTAAAACTCTTATAAACCTACACAAAAAAGCAAAACGAAAATTCAATACAATTAACTAGCTTAGCGAAGCAGGCGAATGCAGTGCAAGTTGCGCTTTTTCAACTATATATATATATATTTTTATAATTTTGTCCCAAAATTTCAAATGCATATTTTATAAATACTGTTCAGTTGATTTATTTTTTGCTGATGAGCACATATATATACATATTTATATATATATGGGTTTATAGCTGTACATGTTTATAGTTGCTGTTGAAGAAGCTTAAACGATTCGAATCGATTGGGGTACATTATAAACATTTTATGCTATATATTTATATGTCAATTACGTGGCGGTATGAGAAAATTTGCAAGCGCTGTAACACATATACATATACATATATATATATCTATATATATTATATGGTTTGTCTTTATAGGTTCTTATTGCTTTAAGCGTTATTTAGTTTTTCTTTGTTTATAGTAAAAAATATATAAATATATGAACGGGCATACATAAAACATATTTTAATTTTGCTTCCTTCCTTTTAGTGATTACAAACAATTTTATTAAAACCAATCTACAATAATTCATATATTTAGATATAAATTTTGTTGTTAGCATTAGACATTAAACAAGAAAATACGAAAAAAAAAGAATCAAACAAAACGTGGTAAATGCAATAAATTCGGATTGAAAACGAAATTCTTCCCCAATCAAGGCAGAAACTTTGTAGCACAGCTATTACAGAGAGAGAGAGAGAAGAGAGAGAGAGTGAGCAAAAATAATAATCAGCTACTTGAAACACAGACCAAAACGTCCTAAGGCCTCGCAATTGCTTAACAACAATAAAACACTTCGAAAAAGACAAAGGTTCGATCAACCAAGGGGCAATATTAGATTCGGTGGTGTTCAGGTCTGTCTGATCTAAGCGAACTGCAATGGAGCTTGCTAAGAGAGAAACTTGAAACTTGCATTCATAGAAAGCACAAGCACAATACAAACAACAACAAACAAACGTTTCAATAGGCAACATAAACAAAACTGTACAAAACCAGCTATAAAATTCAATTAAAAAGCAACAACATATTTGTAAAGCAGTGGTATTAAATATATATTTAAAATAATAAAATCAATTGTAAATTAAACCGTGAAACTAGGAACTGCTATTAAAACGTAATTAAAAGAAAATAAAAAAAGAAAGCTAATTATCGACAACCCACAACCAGAACAGCAAAATTGTCATTTTAATTTTAATCAATGCATATTTAGTTGTTTATATTTAACTTTTTCTGAAAATTTAATAAAGAAAAAAAGAAAAAACTTAAAAAAAAAAAAAAAAACAATATACATGCTACACAAACAAACGTATATCATATATTTCAATAATCAATTTAAAATTAATTAGTAAAATTGTATGCATTAAAACTAAACTTATGAAAAATATACATAAACGAGAAGTGAATGAAAATCAAATGGAAATACCAGATAACCCGCAATATGAACAGCTGAAGCTGTAAATGGGCGTTAGGGATTTAGGTTTCTGGTCAACACAAGTGGGCGTGGCAAAAAGAAAAAAGCTCATGAATTTTAACAATTTCATAAATAGGTTATTTTTTCTGTTTTTTTATTTTTGCTTTAGATATAGTTTATAATAAATTTATATAGTTTGAAACGCTTTAGTGTGTTTTAGTTGAAATTGTTTTTATGTTAATTAATTAACTAAAGTGAAAAGGCAAATAATAACTAATACTATTTATGTACATACAATATATACATATTTACACATATATACATACATACGTACATACATATACATATATATATGCATACATACTTTTAGCGTATTGTAAGCGCCCCTACTTTTAATTAACGTTTCTTCTCTCTTTTAATTGTATTTGCTGTTCTAGTATTTTTTCAATTGGAGTTTTGTCATTTTTGCTGGGCGCACTTCTTAGTCACTCTTGTGCTTCTAAACTTAAGGACACTTAACGAAAAAGCAAACAAAAAGTACATAAAAAATACATGCAAATAATTTTATTAAATCAAAAAAAAAAAAAAAAAAAAAAAAAAAAATGTATTTCCTCTACCAGAATCGTTTTTGTTCATATTTTGCAATTGTTAGCCGGACTCGATTTTCGATTTTTGGCTTCAAATTTTGTTGGCTGATTAAGAGAAAAAAAAAATAAATAAAAAAATAAAATTAAAGTAGTTTGTAAAAACGTATAAAAGATATAATAATAAGCAAGCGCGAAAAAAATGATTAATGATATACATTTATATTATATATTTATATATAATTATATAATATGAATCTATATCGTACTAATGTATAATTGTAATTAAAAGCGCAAAGGCAGCGACAAATGAAAAGAAAACACGTGAAAATATATACATATATTATATTATATTATATTTAATGACTAAATGGTAAAGCTAGTTTGAATCTAAATAGGAATACATAGTACATATATGGAAACAGAGATATGGAAGCGCAGATATAAGAGCAACAACTATTTTAATTAACACAACAAACAATGCATAACATATACAATAACAGTAATAATAATAATAATAATGATAATATTAATAATAATAATAATACAATAATAATAATATGTGACTCTAATAGTGCAGAAGAAGGAAATTAGTTATGAATGAAGAAGAAACACCTCAACAAACACAAAAGTAATAAACAAACAAAACAATTATTTCAAATTTATATACACACACCTAAATAGTTTAAACAAATGTTGAATAAAAGGCGAATCTATAATTTTCAAAAAATATATATGTGTTTCTGCTTTTTATTTATTTCCGTTGTTATTTATTGTTGATTTCGTTCACGTTTTGTTTACCCAATCGATGAAGTCCCCGCCCAGAGGTGCTATACAATCTAGACTAGACTGCAGGGAATTTATTATGGCCAATTGGCATTTGGGGCAGACAGACCACAAAGTTTCGTTAGCAATTCTCATATAAGCAAATAGCAATATAATGTAATTAATTATATATTTACCTAAATAAAGTCACAGAAAGTGTTCAATAAGTCAGCAGCTTAGCCACAATTCAACAGTTTCTTATATTTTCTTTCTTCTAACGATACGTTGTGCTAAAACCTAGATAAAACAGGAGCAAAACAGCAACAACAACACCAAACGATCCAAGAAGTACATTTAAAAAAAAAAAACTAAATAAACACAAAAAGAAAGAAAACATATATCTATATATTTTAAATAAATTAAAATGTCAACGTGTTTTTAGCTTTACCCGGCAACATAAGAACATAAGTAATTGAAAGGCTAACATTGGCGTTCGGAGAGTATCGAAAATAAGTGAGGGAAACGTATATAAAAGTGCTAAGCTTTAAGGTAAATCTAACAAGAAGTATCTATACAAAAAGAAAATACAAAAAGAAAAAAAAAAAAAAACGAAATAAATATTATAATAATATAATAACAAGAGAAAAGAAATGAATGGAAACGGCATTGACATGCAGATAAGATATATATATGTCTTAAGTATAAATATATATATATAGACTATATGAATATCTGATAAATGAAAAATTGCGAAAAAAAAAAAATACTGATAAAAACTAAATATAAGTAATATATAAAAAAAAAAACAAATAAAATACAAAAAAAAAGTAAGAAAATGGAACTAATAAAGAGAATTATTCTGAGAAATTCATAAAACTGAAGATTGTATTTGGAATTTTAGAAAGAAAATTAAATGAAGTACATGACATTACTGTAATGATCTACAAATATGAATTGTACTATTTATATATGATTATATATGTTTATATATGATTGTATACATTTAGCTAGTTGGGATATGTATTTAAACTTTCAGCTCTAAGCATCCACATTTCATCATCAGAATACATGGTACAAGATTGAAGTAATATCCTAATATCAAATGTTTCTCTGATTCTTCTGCCCTTAAATTTGATATCAATTTGATATTGGACGCAGCATGGGAAAATGCTATGATTAATATTTAAGCAAAAGTTTTTGCAGCCACTAGTGGATCCTGAGATTTAAAAAGGATATTTTGTATCATATTTCAAACAGTAAGTACAATGTAGTGCAAATTGGTCCTTCTGATTTTTAAGACATGCATTGAATGAGAACAGACTAATATAACATCGCTTACATAAACTATTCTTTCCAAATTAATTTATAAGAAGTATTCATAGTCCAGTAATCAGGTTAATCTAGGATCGAATTATCATTAGCAAACAGCCAAAGTATTGATAACTCTTCGTGGTAACTTTGAATTCTTTAATAATCTATATCAATGACGACTACAACTCTGAAATATCATAAAATAAACTGAGTGGCCCATTCGAAGTTGCGAAGGGCTGGACTAAATTAAATTTTGATCTAGAGCTAGCAGTCAGCTGCTATCTGTGTCTGTAGTGGACCATGATCACGCCTATGATCGACTTGTCTAAGTCATCTGATCAATCAAGTTGATTCAATTTGAAAATATATTAACGATTTCAGTAAGTATATGCCTCATAGGGCATAGAAAATAGAAAAATCTGTATAGTTTTAAATTTAATAATTAAAAAAAAAAATAAATATATAAAATAAAAGACATTAATAATAGATTAACAAATTTCCACTGAACCAGTTTATACCGCCAGTGCATCCGTATTGAAACGTAGATATTTTCTTTTACTAAGAGATCACTGTCTTAAGAGTTTTCCACCAGTCGGCTTTGATAGATAAGTTGATTTACAATTTATTTGTAGACACAGATTTGTGTTTCAAAGCCCACTCTCGTATCTTTCATGCGCTTTGTTTTGTTTATTTATTTGCTTCCAGAGTGGGACAGAACAAGCATTGCAAATCAGGTTTTACAAGGTATATAAAGTAATACGATTATATGGTAAGCCACGAAATAATAAACATAGAATAATGTACGTAAGTGCCTGAATTGTGCATGTCTGTGCTAAACGCTCCGTAGATTAGATTATAGAATAAATTATGGTAAATTCTTTTTCTCAGTTGTCCCACATAAGCGCACAGCTGTTAGTGAACCGACTGGACTATTTTTATATACATAAATATGTAAATAAATACTTATACTGAGACTGCACGAGTGCAGTTGTCTGTCAGTGACGCGCGAGAGTTGTTTTTCCATGCCAGCTGCCAGCGTCGCACTGCCTCGAACCAACAATCAGTTACCCAAGCGCTCCCAAAGCGATCGCACGTGACAGCAGCAGCAGTCGGAGCACAGCCCACGCACAGTGCAGACTCCAAGAAGTTACTAGAGATCCCAATACGGAGTAAAGCTAGGGAGAGAGAAAGGGATAGCAGTCTGTGACCCCAATCAAGAGCAGAGAAATGTCAAGAGTACAAACGGGTGAGTATCAAACACTACAGATAGAGCCGCTCTCTCTCTCTCTCTCTGTCTCTCTGTTGCGGTTGCAGTCAGTGAAAAGCGACTCGTTATCAATAAATGAGCATTAAGTAAATTTTTCCATTATACTATGCAATGGCCGGGTCTATCTATCGAATGCATTGATGTGCTGCTGCAGTTCTGGGTAGCATTACGCCCAACCTGCTGGGTCGCACACTCACCCATGAGCATGTGGCTCTCGACTTCGAGCACTTCTATAAGCCGCCGCCGGCGGACTTTGAGAATGAGTTGCGGCAAAAGATCAAGATGTCTACGTTGGGCTACGTCCGCTTGTATCCGTACTCGAGCCGGGAGAACTTGCGTTTCAACGATGAAGAGGCGCTGGAGGCGGTCCGGCAGGATGTGCTTCTCTATAAGAAGCATGGCGGCGGCGCCATTGTGGAGAACAGCACCTATGGACTGAAGCCCAATCTGGAGTTCATTGTGGACCTGGCCAAGACGACGGGCGTGCACTTCATTGCTGGCACAGGACATTATATACACGCCACGCAGGACGCCACGCACAGGAATCTGACAGTCGAGCAGATGACGGATATGTACTCCAAGGACATCTTAACTGGCATCGATGTGAACGGTCGCATTGTGAAATGTGGTTTCATTGGCGAGGTGGCTAGCGTGTATCCCGTCCAGGGTGAGCAAAATGTCACTCAAGCCATTCGTCATCTGATCCTCCCTTAACTTTGCAGAGTTCGAGAGACATGCTCTGCTGGCCGCCGGCGAAATCCAGGAGGTGCTCGGCTGTGGCGTCTCACTGCACCCGCACCGTGTCTCCAAGGCACCCTTCGAAATTATGCGGCTCTATCTCGAGGCCGGAGGGCGGGCCAACAAATGCGTCATGTCGCACTTGGATCGTAAGCAGCAAACGAATCTCTTCATTGCAGTTTTGATGAATCTTCCATTTGCAGGCACAATCTTTGACATGGATGAGCTGCTGGAGTTCGCCAAGCTGGGCTGTTACCTGCAGTACGATCTCTTCGGCACAGAGTCCTCCTACTACCAGCTTAACGCCACTGTGGACATGATATCCGACGGACAGCGCATTGAGAACATCATGAAGCTGATCAACGAGGGACTCGTGGACAGGCTGCTCATGTCGCACGACATCCACACAAAGCATCGACTGGTGAGATCTCTCTCTCTCCCTTTCACAGGTGGATTGTAATGTACTTTCCTTTATTCTAGACTTCCTATGGCGGACACGGATATCATCACATACACATGAATATTCTGCCTCGCATGTTCCAGCGCGGCGTAACGCTCGAGCAGGTGGAACAAATGACTGTCACCAATCCGGCTAACTGGCTGAGCTTCAACGCCTAGCTATAGATCGGACGTAAACACATTATACTATATATACACAGATGAACTCTGCACCGTTCTGTGGGGATCACAGTCTGTTTCTGTTTGTTTGGTTTCTCTTTTATTGACCTTTTTATTTGCATCTTTGTTTAGTACTTTGTTGTGCGCATGTGATGATAAGATAAGCTATGTTGTTTTCGCGGGTTCCCAAAAATAAAGTAATTGGGTCTCTTAAAATTTGTTTTATTTTGTACTTTTCTTATCTTCTTATATGATGCTAACAATCTGCTGCGCAAGTTTTTTGATAGTAAGTCATTTGCTAGGTTACTGAGGCTATTTATATGTGGGGGCGTGGTTGCCGAGTCGATAAATGGATGAATTCAGAATATATCGGAAGAATTAATTAGTTGGGTAGAATTCATTTAGTCCGTAGAATTAATTCAATCTGTAGAATAAATTAATTTGGAAAAATTCATTTGATAAACGTCACTAACTATTGTAAAAGAATTCGACATATGTATATATATATATGTACATATACATATGTATATATACTCATCCCTTTAGAGCTACGCGAACACATAAATCGTTAGACAGAACTTATTTCTGATTATTCAAAAATTTAATGTTAAGTTTCCTTTTAATGTCAACTCCTTACAAAGCACAATTTTCGACTCCATGCTTATCGATGATACTGATGATAATCCATTTACTGCATTATTATGACATATTTGCACTGGAATAAATATTGGTATGATATGTTGCTATCAATGCGACAGCAACTGAAATGATGTTGCCAAAATAACCAAAACAATTATGAAACTTCGTATCACAGTTCATTAATGCTTACCAAATGGGGCTTATCAGCGGTCGCCAACTGAACTCTCATAAAATTCCTGCTCTATCGGCATGAAATATGCCGTTTTATGATCAGTAATATATATAAATTGGCTTACTCTCGCGTGGGGCATCATAGTTAAGTCATGAAATGTGTTTTACTCTAATTGTTCAGTGAGTCCATATAACTCGTCTATAATATATGTATATGTAGTTATGGATAAGCAGTCCTCAGTGAGCTCACATAACAAAAATAATATTGATTGAGTTTAGTTTGTTTATATGTAAATTTGTGAAACTCTGGCTAATCTACTGCGGAGTTATCCTAAGAAAGTTTGATCCAGATGTGGAAAAAGTCATATGAAAGGATCTTCCTATTGCATTTATCCTTATTCCTATCCTTATCCTGAAGTCAGATTAGTCATTCGGTCACTGGTTACAGAAACTTTTAGTACACCTGGCTTTTTTAAAGGGTATTTCATTGTCGGCACTCGAACGTGAATAAGTCGTACTAGTTTCACTCAATTTGATTTTATAAATGTATAGAAGTCATACCACACCGAGCAGTTGTTCGCTGTCGCTCATCAGCTCTAGTTGAATTAATTAAATTAAATGCTAATACGGCGGAATATCGCAAAAATGTCGCAGGAAGCAAAAGAGCAAACACAGAATGTCCAGAATGGCGCCTCAGTTAACAAATCCAATGGAACCGCTGAGAACTGCAAGTTGGAGCTGATTGTTCCGAATACTAGGACGCGGCACGTATCGGGTGGAGTTGAAGAAATTGTCGATCCTTTTTGTGATTCCAAGAATCCGAAACGAATTTCATTTCACGATGTTACATCAGCTGCCTTCTTGATTAAGGGTGGTGTGGAGCGCACACCCTGTCCCGTAAGTGTTTGAATCCGATAATAGGGATGCAGTCTAAGCTCACAAGTCATTTGCAGAGGTCCACATCGTCAGAGACATATGGGATGGAATTGTATTTCAAAAAGGACTTTCTACAATACACAGGCAGGTGAGTGATCGTTATGCATAGACTTACTTATTACTGGGTGGTAGTCGGATACTTTTATTGAAAATAAATTAGTTTATAGTCCTTCGGATTCAAGTGCCGAGTGCCTTTAGTAACAGGCTTGGGAATGTCTTGATATAATGATTATAAAGATTATAATATATTTTCAATTTGATCGGAAATAAGTGGATAGGACTAGATCATCTAGGCTAGGTTTTTTTTTTTCGCATTAATTTTACCGACTCACTTCTATATATTGTGTAAATATATTCAATTCAGGTCCAAAGTACTCGAATGCAATTTTTTTCTCAATACAACTGAATATAGTATGAACATAAGTATATGTATAAATGTTTATTGTCTGGCATAATATTTTCCGTCTAGCGATAAGACGTAAAACGAATATGATGCCTGTTAATAGTACCAATACTCCCAGTAATATTCTCAGAAACATTGAAATTAATCATCGATTAATAATATAATTAAATTTTATAACAAGTCTATATATGATTAGAGATTCTCACCTTTCGTAGGAGATTATTTTACAAATTTGTTTTGTAAATCAACGAAATGGTGCAGTGTATAATTTATATTTTTCTGCGACTGTAAATATGAAAGAGAAATCCAGTGTAAGCCGTCAATGAATAAATATTACATGTTTCAAGTTTCCACTTTTTCCTTTTATATTCGACCATAACGAAGGACTATATGTATTTCCACAGATTCCTTTTCTTGCAATATAATTTCTCATGGCTCCTTTATCATTTGCAATCACTTTCAATTGGAACTACGCAAATTATGTACATGCCTCTTTATTTAATCTAAGAGTGTCGTTAGATTAATTTCGACACGTATTTTTCCAAAATTCAATTAACGCCTGATAACATTATTTTTGGTTGATAGCATAGGAAGCGACACATTAATAGGTTGATTAGCAATTATAGTTCTTCCATTTGATTCGACATTATCACCTGCAGCGGTCACCTCCACTGAAATAAATATTGTGTCAGCCATATCAAAGCACAAAATGATTCTGTTTACAGCTTTAAGGAACGGGGTGCTAGGTATGCGCTGCTCAGCCTGTCGGAGGAACAGAAACGCAAGGGCGTGATCAGCGCTTCGTTGGGGAATCACGCCCTGGCTCTGTGCTACCATGGCTGGAAATTGTCGATTCCTGTTACCGTGGTGATGCCAAAGGCCGCGCCCATTATGAAGGTGCAGAAGTGTCGCAACTACAAGGCTCGCGTGATTGTCGAGGGCCAGGATATGGGCGAGGCCAAGTCGCTGGCTATGCGCATGTCGCGGGAGGAGCAGCTGCTGTATATTAATGGCTACGATCATCCGCACATTATGGCCGGCCAGGGTACAATCGGGCTGGAGATACTGGAGCAGGTGCCAGAGCCGGATGCAGTTGTGGTGCCCGTTGGCGGCGGAGGACTCATCGCCGGTATTGCCACAGCTGTGAAGGCGCTCTCGCCCAAGACCAAAATAATCGTAAGCTTTCTAGGAGTTGAGTTCTCTGGAATTTTGATAATCAACGATTCATAATTCTAGGGCGTAGAGTCGGAAAAGTGCGCTAGCTTTTCACGTGCTATGGAAAACAATGGTCCTATAAGCACGCCCATCAAGAATACCCTAGCCGATGGCTTGGCGGTGCCGAAGGTGGGAGTTAATGCCTATGCGACAGCTCTGCCCCTGATCGATCGTATGGTTGTGGTGAAGGAGGAGTGGATAGCCGTGGCCATCTTGCGCTTGGTGGAGGAGGAGAAGTGTGTGGTCGAAGGTGCTGGCGGTGCTGGACTGGCTGCCATACTGGCTGGCCACTTGGACGACCTCAAGGGCAAGAAGTGAGCCTCGTCTGGTCTACCTCATACTCTCTTTCAATAACTGTTTTTATTGGCAGGGTTGTCGTGCTGCTCTGCGGTGGCAACATAGACACAACGGTCTTTGGACGTTGTCTGGAGCGCGGACTGGCAGCCGAGGGTCGCTTGGTTAAGTTCAATGTGGAGGTCAGTGATCGTCCAGGTGGCATAAACGATCTCTGCGCTCGGCTAGTGCGCTTGGGTGTCTCCATCAAAGACATTATGCACGAACGGGCCTGGCTGCGCGACATTTACACGGTGGAGGTGAAAGTGATCTGCGAGACGAGAGACTGGGAGCACAGTCTAGAGCTGAAGAACGAGCTCAAGAAATACTATGCAAAGGTCGAGTTCTCCGATGTTCCACTGGCAATTATTGAGAAGACTTTATAAACACATAATTTATGGTTTTTTATTTTTTTTTATATTTTTGTGTATGCACTATTTTTGATTTATTTTCAATTTTATTGCACAAAATTTGCAACACTGCAAAAATTTGAGCTTAATTTAGAGCTTGAATGTATATTAATAGAATTGTAATCGTAGTAGAAATGTAAATAGCATTAAATAAATATACAATTCAATATCAAGTCAGCAGGACTCTTTCATTTACAATGTGTGTGTTATCTATTCTTAAATCCTAAGAAAACTAACATAGAAAACATAAATTCAAGAACTTAAGGCTAGGAGTTCATCAAGCACACGCTGCGTTTTCAAAATTTCTCTGGCTTCTTTTCATTAATTTTGCTGTTTTGGCACAATTAGGATTCGTAATGACAAATCGTACAGGATCTCGCACACACTCACACACATACACTCTTACACACACACACACTTAAAATCAAGCAGGCACTCAGCTGATTACACATACATATGTTTAAATATATAAGACTATATTATATGTATATAAATATGTATCTGCATATTTTTTTTATATATTAATATCGTCAATATGCTAAAATTTAAATATAGGCATTTTTCTTATAAAGTATATGTGTATACAGTATTTTATAAATACAGGCATTTCGTTGTGTAGTCCTAGGAAATGACATACTTTAAAAGCGCTTACTCAGAACTACGTTGAGTGTGTATTAAAAATAATTATGTTAATTACAGCTTCGCACAGAACTTGGCCATCTACGGTGCTCAGTGACTGTTGTCCAGGCGCAGTATGAGCGCATCGACAACGTTGTAGATCTCATCGAAATGCGGACGAGAATCGACATCAGCCGCCCAGCACTTCAGCATCAGACGGTACATTTCGGGAGGCGTATTCTCAGGCGTGGGCATGCGATATCCTGAAAATATTACAATATATAAATATTTTTGCTTTCTTCGCTACATATACATTACATAATCATATTAGATATAAATTTAAATTTAGAAAATCCTGAGATACTTTTTTGTATTTAATAGCTCTAGTCAAGCTAGCCGATTATTAGTTGTTGAAAAATTAGTTACTTATATTATTTGATATAGTATATTGGGAAAGTATCTAAATATAGGGAATATACTTGCATTTAATAATATTTTCTTACTTTCTAAAGTGAGACTAAAGGATACTGATTAGCAATTGAATTTGGAGGAGCTTTTTTGCAGACTGTTAATCCTGTTTTAATATAGATAATTTATAATATATTCATAGTATACATATAGTATGCAAATGATATATTTAATATTCATAACATATTTACATAATATGGTAAATTAATCGAAACGTTTTCTCAAAATGACAATATTTTCCTCTGACTATATCCTTTCCAGAATATGGAAACGGAAATTTCTACTTTGAAAATATATTTTCATACTAATTTAATGCATTAACTGATTAACCTAAGTGTTTATTACATCACTGAAATGTATAGCCTTGGCCTTAAATAATCATACTGCTTAGAGTTTGAATCCCGATCATATTCACAAGCTAATTACCGAGCACCGACTAAGCAAGATATTTAAATTAATTTTCTATTAAGCGAAACGTACCTGTATCGATACGTTCTCTAGCACGCGAATTGCTCATTCCAGAATAGGGAGTATCGCCCTTGGAGAATATCTCCCACATAAGAATTCCGTACGACCAAACATCGCAGAGAGTTGTGTATTTGCCAAAATTAAGAGCTTCGGGCGCTGTCCATTTAACTGGTATTTGTTTCATGCCATCGGAAACTGAATAGAAAATCAGGTTGCTTGAATGATTTGATATATATTCAGTTATACGCCTATATACCTATATATTCTTCTTCTTCGCGTGACATGCCAAAATCTGATATTTTAACGCTATGTTCAAAGTCCACAAGACAATTTCGAGCTGCGAGATCACGATGTATACAGTTCTTAGATTCCAGATATCGCATGCCTGAAATGAATGTTATGGTCAGAATAAATTTTATCAATTAACAAAGAACAATTAGCAGCCACTCACCTGCAGCAGCATCTCGACACATGCCCATCTGTTGCCGTGTGGTGAGCGAATTTGAGTTTTTACGCAGATAGTTTAGCAAGGAGCCACCTGGAAGATAATAGATAATAATTAAGTAGCATTAGAACATGTGAAATTTTTAAAGTCAAAGATCTGGAAATTAGAAGAGATCTAGAGAGATGAGAATTATACATACAAATATTTTAAAATAAATTTTGAACACGTCTTCTAGAAAAGCGTAAAATTATCTTCTGACAGAATCTTTGGCTTCAGTGTAAATACTCAGCTGAAAATATTGATAATTGCATCAATTTACATTTTGGTAAATCACTGGAGAAGTTAGTACAGCAACTTAAAGGGTCAATTTTAACTTTTTATCTGCAAGACTGTAGAAGAGTTTTAGCAGATACGGATTCATAACTTGAAGTGATTAGAACTTATAACAATAGTATCTTGACATATTTTCTGATTGCTTTACCCTTAGTAAATATAATAATACGAGGGTATCCACGAATATATATTCAGAATGCCAAGTCCCTAACTTTACGTTCATACGGGCGGACAAAAGCACGGACAGCCGTTCGGACAGGCGGATGGATATGATATACAACTTATATACTCTTTCATTTTTTGCTTGAGTATAATAAGAAGAACCAAACTTTTTAAATGGATAAGAGACTTTAAGTTCATGTAATACCATCAAATTTTCAGTTGGTGCACCATATGAACATGATAGATAATATACATTTTTAAGAAACTACATATGTAAAGAAAGCAGCTATGAATGAAATAACTTTGAGGATGGAAAATTCATTTCACTGTAAATGACCATCTATATTTACGTACCCGGCACCAGCTCCATGACAATCATAATGGGCTGCTTTTGCACGCAAATGCCAATCAGCTTGACAATGTTGGGATGATCATATTGCTTCAGGATGCGGCCCTCCTGTAAAAATTTACGTTTCTGTTCGTCGGGCAGAGTCATGCGGCAGGTCTTAACGGCCACATCCTGTTTTGTGGACTTGAGCTTGGCCTTATAAACATCGCCGAAGTTGCCCTGCGAGGAGATAAAGGACATTTCAATGAACTGCCAAGGTGAAAACGGGGATCAGTTTGTATATTACCCTGCCGATCTTTTCCAGGAGCACGACATCGTCGTTGCTCAGCTCCCAACG
This sequence comes from Drosophila mojavensis, assembly GCF_018153725.1. Lineage (NCBI taxonomy): Eukaryota > Metazoa > Arthropoda > Insecta > Diptera > Drosophilidae > Drosophila > Drosophila mojavensis. The sequence goes on along the minus strand of NW_025318726.1, from coordinate 2,044,613 downwards.
CTCTCGGCAGACAGGTCGACGCAGGATCGCGCCTGATTTGACGGTCACCGGCAGCTCTGAGTGATACTGATGCATGATGAGCTCTTGTATGCTGGGGAAGGGCGGGCCCTCGAACCGGAAGTGACCGTCGCCAGTCGTCTGCACGATGAAATGCTTATGTCCGTTCCAGCAGACGCTCAATACGATTTGGCTCTCTTCGTTGCGAATCGTTTCGCGCACGAGGAAGTCGCCATCGTTGTTCAGCAAGCGGACGACCTCTTCGCGGGGCAGGACGCCATGGAACCACTCCTCCTCGTACAGGGGACGATTCGTGGATAGCGAGAGCTGCAAGCAGTATCAATATGAATAGTTAGTCAAATGCCCCATGTAGCCTCATTGTCCATTATTATTTTCGGATTAGTTCAACATGCAAAGCACAAATTAAATATTTAGCACGCCATTTCCATTGCCATTGCCATTTCCATTTCGTTTTCCATTCCCATTCACTGCCCAAACGGAAGTGTGTGGGTGCAAATACGTCTGACGAAAGTGAAATGGCATTAAATGCTTTAAAGCATTACTCAAAATAAAATAAATATATATATGCAGCAAAATAAATTAGATTCAATATACGTGGATGCAATAAAAACAAAAAAGTGGTTATTACTACGTCTATATTGGGATGAGGCGATTGCATTCAAGGTCTTTCGATTGACTCACAAATATTTTCGATTTGGGCCGCTTCCTGCGCACCGGCGGTACCGGGCGAACGGCAAAGACAATCGACTCAAAGATGCCACTGTCTGTGGCACCATTGCCACTGCCATAGCCACTGCAGCTGTGGCTTTCGCCGGAAGTGGTGCTACTCATACCGCAGGCCCAAGCTCAGCTACTTGCGCAATACTCTTTATGTCAAGGGGAAACACGCGGCGCACACTCTATTTATAATTGAGGAAAATTATTTCCAATTCTTCACTGACCAAATAGACGCCAAACATTTCTATCTATCTGTGTGAGTGTGTGTCTGTATTTCTTAGCGGTATACCCAATAGATAAATGGCGGCAGTAGACGTCTTAGCTGCACGCCAGATCTGAGCAAACTGAATGAAATATTTGGATAGGATCCATAATCTTAGAAATTCAACTTGCACCTTTCTCTCTCTCTCTCTCTCTCTCATTCTGTGTCTCTTGACACGCACAAGTAAATTTAGCATAGTAGCCGAGGGCTGTATGAAAAGTTAAAATGGACTGTAGTAAAATAGATTTAAACTAATCTAAATATATACAAAAGTTAAATTGATTAGGTAATTACAAAAGAGATATAAGCATAAGTTTTCCTAATATAAATACCATAGCAAATATTTGCGGGCAAATATTATTCGGACAATCTCTGTGTCTTATAATCCCCATAGATAGTTTGTAATCCAAGAATTCATCGTCTGATATTCAGGCAATATCTGTCTCTTATAAACCACCCACGAATGTATGATATGCTCAGAGTTGGAAATGAATTTTATTTTTGGTATTTTTGCTTGTTGGGTTAGGCTCTGTCTACGCTCTACGTTCAACATTGAAAGCAGAAAGTTGCACAGAAAAGCTGAAACATGCAAACTGAAAGAACATGCTATCGACGGAGTACGACTACGGGAATGCGGCAAGCAATGTGCAATGAGATCCTCTGCTGGCAGTGCGTATTTGGATTTAGATTTAGATACTGTTGTGGATGCTGCAGACGGCTCGGCCTCGATGCTGATCTCGATCGGGGCTCGCTGCTACTCACACTCGCTGCCAAGCTGGGCACACAGTAGCAGTGCTCCTTAAGGCTGAGCACGTCGTCGCTGCTGCTGTCCTCGTTGCCGTCGTCATCCACGTCGTCCAGCTCCTCGGAGCTCTGTATCTCGAAGGAGCGATCCTTTGGGCAGGACATTCGCAGCGGCTTTGGTTTCGCCTTTGGGCAGCTACAGAACTGATCCTGCTCGGCCTGCTCTTGGGGATTTGTCTCGAACTCCTTGGCAAAGTCCAATACACTCTTGCTGGGATGAATCCGACGTCGTTTGGTGCACTGCTTGCACGGCTTGGACCGGCTCAGTTGGAAGCTGAGCAACTTGGTACGGAATGTATTGCGGATGGCTTTCGATTTCTTTTGTATCTTTGGCACTTTAAATTTCAGTCTTGAGGTTTCCTTGGACGGCATCGTTGTCGATGTGGATGTGGATGTGGATGTGCTTGTCGTTGTCAATGTCGTCGCCATGGAGCTGGCGATACTTGTTGGCGGGCACGGATGGGCATTGTTGTTGTTGTTGTTGTGAACACTGTTGCTGTTAGTGTTGCTGTTACTGTTACTGTTTGTGTAACTGTTGCTGTTACTGTGTTGCGTGTGTGATTCACTGCTGTTGGAGAGTTGGCTCGGCTCGTTGGCCAACTTCATTGGGTCGGGCTCCTCGCTGAGCGTCGCACTTTTGCCCATACGTGCCAAGGGGCTCTTGGAGAACTCTCTGATATTGCTGATTATGTTACTAATCGACTTTTGCGTGAAGGACAGTGATCGCTTCTTGTGTTGGGCGGCATCTTTGGCGCCCTGCAGCGAGGAGCGGCACTCGGAGCTTGAGCTGGAACAGCGCTTGGCCTGGCTATCGGCATCTAGTTCTGCCTGGCGCCTTTGTACATTCACATCATCGGCGCTCTCGATGGCATTCACATCCGTAGGGCTCATAGGCTGTAAGCTGCGCTTTAGCCGATCATCGAGCACACGATTTAATTCATCGATTCGGTCTAGATGTGCATCGATGGAGCTTTGGGGCACTGCCTGCGAGTCGTCCGACTCGATGCGATTGATTTCAATCTGAATCTGATGGCAGCTGACTTGCAACTCATTTTCACTGGCAACGCTGTCAACATCCGCATTCGCATCCGCATTCGCATTCGCATCCACATCCGTATTCGCATCTGTTTCTTCTTCAGCAGTGGCGGGCTTGTTGGCCAGCTCCAGATCCGCATAAATGTGATTGTTGTTAGTATTAGTAATGGCAGTGGCGGTTAGGGGCGAGGATGGGGGCGCGGGCAAGGCCACCGGGAGCGGCAACGGCAACTGCAAAGGATCAACTGATGGGTCATCCTCGCCCAAACACAACATCGAACACTGCGTGCGCCGCAAACGCGGCAACGCCGGCGGCTGAGCGCTCAGCACAATCTCCTCGCCGAGATAGTGGACGCTGGCCGCCAGACGCATTGGGTTAGTAACTGGCTCGTAACGTGCAGGACTACGCGTATCCGTAATTACCGACAGCGATCCCAGGCTCTGCGAGCGAGGCTGCATCTTCGAGAATCTACCTGGACGCGCTCTGGCCATGGGCGTGGTTGGCTGCGGCGTTGACTTGCGCTTGAAGTGACGACCGCGGCCACGCAGGAGCGTCAGAACACCACCACGGCGCATCAGCTCATTCATAATACCCAGACCTGGAGAGCTAGTGGAGTTGGAGCGCTATTGCAGCGACGCATGTTCAATTAGAATGGGTTACAGAAATGGTTTGTGGATATATATGTGTGTGTGTTGGTGTGTAGGTGTGTATGTGTGTATGTGTGTATGGGGCAGAAGGCGGCATCCAAGAGAGTAGAAATAGTTGAATATATCATACGATTAGTCGATCATTGATGCTGACCCAAACCGCTACGCTTACAGCTAACCAACGCCCATATTCAAGTCGTAGTTCGATCAAGCAATAACACCTACCTGCTGCTCGTTGTTAAAGCCGTGCTCGATGAAGTTCTGTTCCAGCGACAGATGATCGTCGCAGCCGGAGGGCAGCTCCTCGCAGCCCACCTCGTTCAGTGCACACTTGATCATGTCGACGAGCTTCTGCTTTTGCTTCTCTTGGCAGCGCAGCGCATTGAGGTCCTTCGATTGGCGACTGCGAATATCGATGCGGGATAATGATTGCCATATCGATCGATATTCGATTGGTATCTACTCACATTTGACTATCTTTGTTGGACTGTATGCCGTTAGATGCACTGCTGCCATTGGAGATGATGCTGCCATTGGCCACAGGCGAGCCACCATTCACATGCTCAATTATCTTCAGTTGTCTCTCCTGGCAATCCTTAACGGCCGCCTCCAGCTCCAGCTGCCGCGTGCGCAGCCAATCCACGGTCAGGTTGTCAACGGTCAGGGTGCTCGCAGTCAGCTTGCCCGGTATGTCCTCGATGAGTGTCTCATCGAATTGAAAGAGCAGCGGCGTGGTGGGCGAAGTTCTGCAAATATTAAAAAATATTTATTTAACAAACTATCCCGTTATTTCTTACAATATAATAATATTTGTATTTGATTGATTTAGTTACACATGACTCGAGTTGTTCTCGTTAATTAATAATGTTAATCTTGTAAATGTTATACATAATTTTCTTAACATCGTTAACGATGGTATTAGATATGATATAAAATGGACTTTAAATATCCTTACACGATAATTTATCCCCTATTAAGTCGGAAATTTCGAAAATTTGTTAAATCTGTGGTTGTCTTCGTAAAACTCATTAATTCGTAGAAATTTATAGAATTTCGTAATTTTCGTCTCCTTGTTTATTCATAGTATTTTTCTTTTTCACACAAATATAATATTCCCATTGATTTAATTTTACAAGCTCTTCAAAATCGTAACGTTGTCAGTTCAAGTATTATTAGAATTAAAATTTTTAAGCTTGTGACATTATTATGATGCTTTATTCCTTCTGTTAATAGGCAAAATAAGAGAAAAATCCACAAGCCTTAGCATATGTTTAAGTTTTTATTTAACGATGAATTTTGCGCATAAGAAATTATATTCGATTTCAATTTTTCAATTTTCCTTGTTAGACGTGCACAATCATTTATATTAAAGTTAAAAATCTATTTATATAAAATTTCTATCAGTTCGAGATTTCAGCATTGTTGAATCTCGACATATCGCAAGCATATAGAATATGTGAAAATGATATGCATATGAAGCAAGGAATGAGGAATAACCCATTTTTGTTGAAAAACTTTCTATTGAACGTTAATTTTCGAAAATCTATAAATTCGTGTGGACATTTGTACATACATATGTATTATTTCGTTGAAGGAAGGAAAACTTAATTTAATCTAATTTCTTATGAAACTGAATTGTTATTTAGTTATTTATTTTATTTCTTTATTTATTTATTATTATTATTTTTGTTTGCATTAAAGTTAATTAATTGATTATATTTTTTGGGAACTAGATGACTTATCATAACAATGAGCTCCAATTGTAAAAAAATAAAAATTACTCTATATTTTATTTAATGTGTATAAAAACGGATTCGAGCAGACTCTATACTTACTTGTGTTTCTCTGTAAACTCTGAATACTCTTCCGTTGGATTTATGCCGCTTATCTCAGTGTCGATGCGTTTCTGTATCTCTTTGAATTTGTCGGCTGTCAAATCGCTGTACTGAACCGCTTCCAAGAGAATGTTGCGCCAGAGAAGTATGAAGCTCTCCTGCACAGACTGTTGATGCTCGAGCAGACCCGGCAGCAGCACTGTGCGGAAGTCTTTCTCAACCTCGACGGCCTCTGTGATGGAGAGCACGTATTCGTTGTGGGTAAGATGGAGTTTACGGCAGGCCTTTTGATATTTGTCCCGCACATCGTCCAGTTTGCGACCACTTCGACCCGGTGCTGCACGGAAGGGAAGGACGAATATGGAGAGAATAGAGATAGTTCAGCCAGCTAGTCATTGGGTGTTACTCACCTTTTATGTAGTGCTCTTCAAAGCGCGTGCGTAACGCCTTGTAGCCCTCCAAATGTTTTTGGTATTCGCTCTTCTTGCGCACAACTTCGTCTGTGAGCTGCAATGCATACAAAAGGAACAACGAATTGACGATTATGAGTGGGTTATGCATGCGAATGTTTGCTGTGCCATTGATCCACTTTCCCAAGAGCCCGGCCAATTACATCATATCGCAATGAACAGTGATTGGCCCTTGTCTACGTGTTGCCCCTTACACGCATTACATTCCCAGCCGAAAGCTGCTATACCCTACCGGGTACTTTCGCACATTTTCTCACGTTGGCATATTGTGTGTGCACTCTGTCTCACTCACTCTCTTGCTCTCTCTCGCCCGTTCTCTCTGCTGTAAATGCCAAGTGACTGGCCAAAAGGACAAATGACTCTCACGTGCAGCTGAGCCAACATCCGTTAGCATTGTCAACAAATTCAACAGGTTTGCAGCTCAACTAATGGCCTCAAAGTGCAGTTAGGCTCCCTCTAGCTGCAGCCAGCCAGCAGCAACATGCTGCTGCAGCTCTGTCGCTGTGTTGCACTAAGCTGCTGAGTCACTTTCATGAGTCGTAAACAAACAGTCGGCAACAGAACACCTGAACTCGAGCTAAGATTATACTGTGGATATGTTTGACATTCCCCTAGTTCTATTGAAAACAGGGTATTGGGTAGCCTGACATCCCCAGCTAGTGTAGCTTATACAACACATTGGACTTTGTCACTGGATGCAGAAAGCAGCAAAAATCAATTGAAGAGTAATTTTCAACTTTTCAAATGACTTTCATTATGCCCATACTCAGTCATACACGCGCTCACTTCGAATTGATAAAAAAATTCACATTGATTAGCAATTAAATTCCCATTCGATTATGCTATCTCCTTTAAATAGTACTTGAGTGGCTCAAAGACTAATCTAATAAAAACACGTAAAAGTTGTTGACCTACTACTACTATATATAAGTATTTATATATACTAGTGCATTTTTATCTGTAGTTGTAAATTAACTAGAAAAATGTTTATCTTGCACCAAACGTAAGCAACTTCTTATCAGTCGTCTTGGCGGAAGTAGATGATTTGATAATATTACGAACTTAGTTCAGAATTACTGGCTGGTAAAACCATTCCAGCCTTAGTGAGAAGATTAAAATATAACTCAGATTTCAATCTGTTTTCCTAGTCCCATAAAAATGTGTAAACATGTTTAATCTGACTCTTGGCTGCTTGCGGCATGACTTATAAATTCCAGTTATAACTTCCACAGTTTTATTCTATCTGGTTCTCTGATGTCTTCGGAAATAATTCGATTACTATGCGATCTTAATTGTAGACTGCAGAATATGATAATGTAATATATCTCTATATTTGGCAACGCATTTTTGAGTTGATATGGAGCTAGATATCAAATATAAAAAATATAACTAAATATATGATATTTAGCAACAACTCCAAAAAATTGGTTAGATTCAACTTGTGTGTTTTCCTTTATGCGTAGCTTGGAGAATTGCCTTATCGATTTGTATCGATGATAAGGAAGTAATATAATTTTAAATTCGTAATGTTCATTTTACATAGAATATATGTATATTTCACATTTCATTTCTCTAGCTCTTGTTGTATAAGAGATTGCTGTATTCATACGGATGAAGAGATGGACAGACGGATAGATCAAAATAGCTAGAGTTACTCGGCTCGGAATTTTTTATCAAGAGTCCACACATATATATGCATATACCTTTTCATATATCATTTAATTTTCTGCATAAAAAAACCCAAACGAATTAAAGAATAAAAAATATAGAAAAATAAATAAATAAGCAGTAGCTAACCTCTGTTAATAATAAATTTGTATCAAAACCTTTATAGGATTTTAAAAAAAAAGCTAAAAAAAAAAAATATATATATAAATAAATAAATAAACTAAAATAAAGAATTAAAATAAATTGAAAGACAATACCAATCAATACAATTCAAGCTTAAAATGTTGACTTGGTCTCTAACAGATGTATGGATAGACAGATGAGTCTGCATTAATTCAGCTGTTTATATATGTTCTATACATATATATTTCTTATGAGAGCTTTTCTTTTCTTTAAAGCCGTATTTCTGTTAAGCCATATTTACGTATATTTACTGATATCGATTACTTTCGTTTTAATGTTTTAAATCACCAATTGCTGGCGAGAGTCTCAAGCAAATATACCGACAAATGGTCCGAGAGGCTGACGGACAGATAAATGGCACTAAATCGATGGGGATTTTCGGGTCGAATTCGCCTGTTTGCACACATTTGGCCAAGAGCATTTAGCTGGGTTTCCCATTGTTAATGGGCACCAAGAGGAGCATATTGTAGTTGCTCGAATTGGCAAAGTTCTGGCCTCAAGTAGTTGGCAAGTGGTTAATCAACTTTCAATGAGCGACGTCGATAATTCTTGCAGCTGTTGGCTGCTAATTTGCCTAAAAACTTGTTGCGCTGAAAGAAACTCGACATAGTGAGTGCGATATATATACATATACAAATACATATACATATATGTATTTAGTAGATATACATATATTTGTGTATATTTATGTTTGTATAGCAGTAGCGTGAAACGTGGAACAAACGGCAACAGTACAAACAAAAAGCAGACAAAAACACAACTTGAAAGTGGGTCACGCGGCGCGTATTTCTTATTTCTTATTTCTGACCACGCTGAGCAGTCAATAGACAGATAGATATACGGGCTGTGTATGCCTGGCCGCGCCCCCGTCCTGCCGCACCCTGTCATGATTCGCTTCGCACATTGTTTACAAATGATTGCCAATTTTCCTGCGTCTCTGCGGTGAGTTCGGGTTAAGAAAAGTCGCTGTTGGGCAGTTGCGTCGCCACCTGCGCAACTTTCTTTACTTTTCCCACAAGATTGCGGCGATCGTGTTCGCATAATTGGCCAACAGCTGATACCTGTTCCCAGTTCTCAGCATCGCACAGCATGTAGCTCCCAGCTCCCAATTTGAGTCTATTTTCTGCACGGGTATTCTTAGCTGGGGCGACGCACGGCGTAAATATTTTGATTCTGCGAACATATGCAAATACGGCGATGACCTAATGGAATCTGTGACAAGTTGTGCCAACTGCCGCGTTTTGCATTAATCAGCCCGATTCGGCGTTCGCTTTGCTGCTCTTTATGCAAACAGTACCTATTGATAATTAGTTAAGATGGGTATTATCATTTTAATCCAATGGTAGACAAAAGAGGCTTACGGGACTATAGAGATTCGTATATAAGATTCTTGTATAATCGATTAGTCTGACGTCGTCTAAAAGATTATCTTTGATTGCTATGATTTCATTCCAAGCTTAATTTGTAAACTTAAAGGCCAGAGAACTAAATTAGATTATTGTTTAAGAACACATCATTAGAATCATACAATATTATGTTGCCATTGGTAAATTAGTAATGATAAAATCAGTCGAAAACGTTTAGGGTGTAGGGTATCTTCTAGCAAGCCATTGAAATATGTATTTAAAATATTTTTTTTTTTACTGTCGTATTTTTCTGCTGCTGTTTTCTTTTCGACGAAAGAAAATATGAAAGCATTCGCAAAAGCTGTTGCGGCTTATAATGCACATTAAATGGCAAATAATAATAAACATATTGATCAGATCTGCTAGACTATAAAGATACCTTAACATCAGTAATTTACATTTTTATAATGCAATATTTGAATGATATAATATATCTATATCTATAAATCTATAATTTACATTTTTATAATGCAATATTTAAATGATATATTATATTGCATGGTAATATAATAACAATTTTTATCTGCGTATTGCCTCTCCGAATTTTGTATGAATTCATTTAAAATTATTTCATTCAACATTATGTTTTAAGTATTGAATTCAATAGATAATGGGAAAAGAAATGAAAAACTGTTAGTAATATTAAAACTTTTAATAGCTCAAAGATCATCAAAGATTAAAGTTCATAATCATATACCATATACATAAGTATATGTTATACTAAGGCAGTTGGCTATAAAAATAAATATAATATGATTGTATTATTTTGTATAGGATACATACATATGTAAATACATACTATCTATGGGGCTTATAGTTTTTATATATGCCGATATATTTATATATGCAGAAATATAAAATATCCATGTAAAAAGCTGCCGTTGGTTGCTCATTTTAGTGTTTTCCCCATTTGCGTACTCTCCACAAGTGAGTTCTTAATGATTTTGAAATATTATGATCCCAGTTGACTTCAAAAAGATTTATGTTTGTCTGCAGTTATATAGAAACTTAAATGGTGTCTAAGTACTATTCTCTATATCATACTAGTCTCCTATTAATACTAGTATTCCTTATTTTGAAATGCAGCTATTCAGCTGACTCATATCTTATAGAATTGGTCATATTCGTTTCAATCTCGTTTCGTTATCGATTTAACGCTTATATTACTTTTGTTTGTGAACATGTGCTTAAGTAGATGTACATAAATTTGGTCAAGTTGGCCGGGTACAGATTATAGATGGTAAAAATCACTTATTGGCCTATTAACATAGCCCAAGCAACCCCCTCGATGATAAGGGAGGCACTTAAAAAACAACTCAATCAAGAGAAATTCAATTCATGTCGACGCTTTCAAAGAAATTGCTTTTAATATAAATAAATTTGTCAAATGTATTGCGGAGTCGTGACGTAATAAAAGCCAGCCAAGTGTCAACAACAACACCAACAACAGCAACAACAACAAACTTAAATCTAAGCCACACTTGTGGATGGCAACAACGAAGCTGATTTTTTTTTTATGTTTCGGTTTTTTAGTATTTCTATTTTATTTTATGACATGAGCGCGTGAGACCTTTTCTTTGGCCAACAATTTGAATAAGAAATGGTGGCGCAGCTGTGTGACAGCAACAGCAACAGCAACAACAACAATGTGAGCCAACGATTTTCCTTTTGTTGTGTCTCTAGTCTCTATAGACCGACATGGTGTATAATTCCGGTCACTGGGAAATCAATGCATCGACTGATTGTGTGGCATTTCCAATAGCTAAGCGCCAGGCGGTTGGCCGAGTTGGTTGTGGGGGATTGCATAACCGTTGACAGCAATAACAATCATAATGATAATGACTGGCTTTTATAAAATATTAAGGCGTTGAGAAGCATGGGCATTTAGCTAGCAATTGCAAATTATGCAAATTTTCAGGCATTCGGACTCACTCACACACACACTCACACACGTTCCGCACTCAACGGCTCGTTGTGGTTCGTGTCTGGGCTAAGCGCTGGTCATTGAACTCACGTGGAGCAGTGCGCGTTCGGCAGCTCAATACAGTGGACACGCTAATATTTTATAGCCAATTCGTTAGTATATAACTGTAACCAGAGTGAGCCACTATATTTGAGCCACAGTCAATGGCAAAGTCAAAGTCTGCTGCGTCTCTATTGTTTCTAGGCCCAAACATTCAATGACGCTTCCAGTTTTGTCTAGATCAAGTACTTTCGATATGTCACGCCTACTTATTGAGTTTTTATTTTGATTTTTATGTTCAACATTTGCATATTATTGCACGCGATGTTTGCGCTAATTTGCATGCGTGTTAAGCGAAAGGAGAGCGTTGGAGAATAATTATAAGTTTTGGCACAACTTCGTCAATGCGAGAAGCAGGCAATACTTTCTATTTCCGTTGAATGTCAAAAGCAGACAAAAGAATAGAATGACAGTTGAGCAATACTAACCACTCAAGTGAAAGTTGAGGCGGCTCGAAACGAGGCAAAGCCATCGAAAGAGTTTGTTGCTTGAATCTTTCGTTTCTGAGCATGCTGAGACGACTTTGCAGAAAAGGTCTTAATTTGCAGCCACTGTAGACGAGGCTGTTGAACCACTTTTTTCAATACTAAAAGGCCAGCTTTGCGGTGGCATCTCGTTTCACTCCTACCAATAAATAACACGGGTCAACACAATGGGATCAAATTTAATGACTCGCCTCTTGAATCTGAAACTGAGATCAGCAAAGATCTTTAAACTTCGTTGGAAATAACGTGGATATCTTTGACGGCAGTTTTAAAATTTAGTAACCAGACATAGAACTGTTGAATATAAATCTCAGATCACCAAATCTCTTTTAACTTAGTTGGATATAACCAGTAAGTCTCTAAGAATTATTTTAAGTCTCAAAGATTTTAAGGGAAAAGTAAAATATATAGATATCGTTGCGGCTCTCAAGTTTATTTAAAAAGTAGGATATTTATCCATTTATTATAGTTAAATCTAAAAGGTTTAAACACTATTTAGAATAAATTGAAAACAGTAATGGGACTTTTGGGAGAAATTCTCGAAAATAGTAATGAGACTCTTCGGATTTAGATATAGTCTATAGTATGGTCTGTTGTTTTCGATTACCAAATTCTGCTAGCAAGAGGTTTTGTATACTATACTTCATTAATTGTATCGTACATATACCAAACTAGAATGTCATCGACTTGGCACTTATTATAAATAAAAAAAATGAAAAAAAAAAACAGTCCATAACAATACTTTTCAGACTCAGTCTCTTCCAAACACATCCAGCACTTAAGATAAAGAAATTGTATGTATGTATATTCAGAGTTTCTTTATATCATTTCACATGGAATATTGAAATTAAACAAGTAAGAAGACTCTAGTCGAGACTGCTCGACTAGGAGATACCCTGAACCCTCTAATCTGATATTCTAATCACTCTGCACTTCTTTTCGTCACACATACATACACACAAACGTATTAGAACGCGCTCTGCTAACTGCGCAGTAACAACAAAAATCGAAATTATATAAAATACATATAAGTCTATATTTAAAATTTGGAAGCTCTAGCTCTAAAGGTGTAGGAGATATAATTAAATAACTAGCTTTCGATAAGGTTTTTGATCGATAATAAAATATCGGGAGCAGTTATCGATATATAGAGAAAAACTTGATATGCGCGTGATATACACGGATTTCTCTAGCTCTTATATCTTCTGAGATCGACGCGTTTATACATACGGACGGACGGACGGACAGACAGATGGACAGGGCCAAATCGACTCAGCTCGTCGCCCTGATCAGGAATATATATACTTGTGGGGTCTGTTACGCCTCCTTCTGCCTGTTACATACTTTTAAGAAAACCATTATACCCTGATTTCCCATTTTCAATGGGTTCAGGGTATAAAAACAAGTAACACTATTTATATAGCAGATATCTTATCTAAGAGAGGAAAGTCATTTGCTTTGTAATGATAATAGAACAGCAAAGTTCCAATAATGTCTTGTTACACAGACTGTACAGCTGTACAGCATTTGAGGGGGCGAGTGCGAGGAAGGCAAGTTATTATAACTAATATTGGGCAGCTAGGAGAGTCGGCTGTTTGATGGTTGTTGGGCTTTTGTTAATTTATTTTTACTGCGCCGCAGAGCCATGATGGAGAAGTTGACTGCGGCTGCCGCAAGAAATTAAGTTGCCGACGCTTCGCAATCGGCCGAAGCTAAGTGGCAGGTACACCCAGAGCCGGACTGAAGTCCCTGTTGTAAGTCAACTCACAGCCGGGGCCATAAAGTATTTTTTCGCCGCTTTTTCGATGCGCATGCAGCTAACGAGACGAGACCGAAAACTGGCCCTGGCCCAGGCCCAGGCGCAGGTCTGGGCCCAGATTTCAAAGCCATTGCCCATTGCTTTGGGCATTCGCTTGGCTCTTGTTTGGTTCTTTATTGTTTTTAGCGCACGCTATCCTTTTAGTTCTCTTCCCTCTCACCGTGTCTGTCACTCTTCTCTCTCTGTCTCTCTCTCTCTCTCATTGCTTACTCTCCTGTGTTGCCTGCCTCTGTTTATTCTTTTTCTTTGGTTTTTTTCTGGTCGTTCTGTTCGTGTTGAGTCTTGTGCCTATATGTATATTTGTGAGTATGCATGTTGCAGACTTGTTTCATAACTGGTCCACGATTCTCGGAATTGGAGGAACAAAGGCTGGGGCTGATTTTGATTTTGACCGACAAACGTAGCCAGAGCTTGTTGTACCTATAGTCCCATACCCATACCCATATCCATAGTCGCACTCGCAGCCATAGCTGTTCCCGTTCCGTTGCCGTTGCCGTTGACTACTCCTGTTGATGCTGCTAGCTATTTGCTCAGCTCGAGTTTAGCTCAGCTCCAGCTTCGAGCTGCCCTAGCCGGGCCATCAACCGGCGACAGCGGTGGCACAAGACCAAAAAGGTAAAATGTACTTGAAATTGACTGAAAAGATATGCCGCACATGCGCGTAGATTATTATGAGATAAAGCCAAGCGTACCAAGCGGCCAAGTTGTTGTTGTTGTTTCTTGTTTATTGTTGTTGTGTCATGTTTGCCGTCTTTGTTGTTGTTCGGTGTATGTAGGCACGAATGTTCGTTTGTACTAGGTACGTTATGCTGCGTCTAGAGTTGGGTGCATGTCGTGTTTTCTTTCGTGACATGAACACGCACGGCTCCACACGACGCAGTGTTATGACGAAGAAGAAGAAGAAGAATAAACTAACTAGGAGTGCGTGTATGCAGCATAACAGTTTAAGATAGAATATTACAAAAATGATTCGAAATAAGCTCAAAGCTAAATTGAATTGCAGTAAACAGATTAACTTCATACAGATCCCATAATTGATTCAGTTTTAGATGTGAGCTTTACTTTAGAGTTTTATCTAAACTGCAATCTATTAGAAAAATACCTCAAATTCAATTACCCACAATTGTTAGAGCTTCTGTTTGCGACAGTTTTATAGCATTTCTGCCATTTAGCTAAAGTAAATATTTGCAGTTTTCGCAAAGCAGCTTTAAATTTATTTGCATTTTTAACACAAGTTTGTGGAGTTATTAGCCAAGGTATTTAAGATCGTGCTATAATTTCTACTTGAATAATACATGTTTGCTTTGCCAGCGCTCTCATCTCTAGTTTGGACTCGGGGCGAAAGAGAGTTACTTGAAAAGGGTTTTCTAAGTATGCAGTTTGTTACCTGTGGCTTGTGCCGTGGGCCACTCAGATGTTATGAATACTAACTTTAGATGGGCTTAGATTATTTTAAATAAATTTATATTGCCTCTCTACATTAACACTACACGACCTTTATTTTATCTCTACTGGATTTTCTGCATACATTAATTTGATCAAATTGCTCGAGTAATAAAGTTGTAGATATCATGTAAATCTATCTATCATCTACATATAAAGATGTTTATAGCCTATACAGATGATTTGTTGAGAATTAATGCCTTCATATCTTTAGCACAGCTTCAATTCGATTTGTCCAAGTTTTCTTTATGAACAGCAAATTTGAGTATATAAATATATGCTATGCTTATATATAAATTATAAACTTTAGACTGTTTATTACATTTGTTCTGGCTCTGGTTATAATAGTGTACAGATATAAATGTAGACAATCCAGGCTTATCGATTAATAATCTTAGTTAAGTTTCCATCGAGTTTCTTGGAACTGGCATTGCGAAATTATTTAGCGAAATTCTATTTCACATGATTGCTCTTAGATCTTACCATGGCGTACTACCATTCTTCAGAGGAAGAGACCGAACTTTGCGAAATGTGTCGAGCGGCATTTGGCCGAGACAAAACCGTTCACACCAGATACAAATCGCGGCGACTGTGGAGTTGTTGCTTTTGGCTTCTACAAAGTATTCTACATGGTCTGTCACTTATTTTAATTGTTTATTGTTAATGGCCTCGTTGCTGCTGCTGTTGCTGTTGTCTTTTCGTTGGCTGTTGCTCTCGTTATTGTTGTTGTTGTTGTTGATGTTGTTATTGTTGCCGTTTTGGCATCTCTCGTACCAGCCTGCGCGAGGGCGATCAACTCAGCCTCAGGTTTTCTGATTCTGATTACTTTGTGCGACAATTTAAGTATTTTAAATGAGTTTAAATATATATAAATAAATATAATGTGTATGTATATGAACGCTGAGGCCTAACGTGCATGTAAGTAGCCCGCAGAACCTAATGAAGGCAACGCACACGAACCGGTTTTATCAGCCATGCAGCCAGGCAGCTAATATCTTAGCATTTGACGTCATCATATTGTCGACATGGAGCGTATCTTGTATCTTGTTGTTATGAGCGGCCAGCGGCTTGCGCAAAATCTTTGTTTGTAAAACAACAGCCCCAGTTTGCGACGCAATTACAGAGATACAGCGAATTGAATTCAAATGATTGCCAATCAGATTGTCAATACGGAAAACGAAAGCCGATACTGCTCTAGCCATATTGGCTTGCAGTGCTGCACTCTGGCTAATTTAGATGGCAATTAGCAGATACGCAGCATTTGTCGCAGTAGGCGTCTCGAATTGGCCATTTTGCCAATTAGCCAGATTAGCGACAATGGAAAATGCAATCGCAATGCACATACCTGAGTAGGCCATTACCATTAGATGGTAAGTTAGTGGATAAGTGCGCAAATTAATGAGATGTCGTCTAGCGAGACAAACTGCAGAACAGAGAGTGCAGTGAGGAGATGAAGAGAGAGAGAGAGAGAGCAGAGATGGAGTGGAGAGTCGCGCTACTTTCACGCTCGAAAGTTTTGTGCGACTTTAAGAATTTCTCTTTTGCAATAATTGACTGCAAATCACTTCAATTAAGCAGTTGCGAGTGCAAGACGACCGACCGCAAGCGCACAACAAGACGAGAAATTAAACCCCTCTAACCGAGAACCAGAAACAGAAACAGAAACATGAAGACGTTCAGGTTTTTCGGATTGCTCCACTTTCCGAACCACACTGCCGACACGGATATGGATTCGGATCTGTGCTACACACAAAAATCCGCCAGCGAAACAAGTTCAGCTGACAATCAGCTTCACTTTGATGCAGTGCGCTCGGCTTACCCATATGTGGCACATGGAAAATCCCCTGAAAAGATGCGAAAAAACAAGTTCGGCAGCCAATCAAGTGTAATCGACTGTAGATACCGTTATCAAACACAAAACACAAAAGTATCCTTTCAACCAAAGCCCATTTCAATCTCTGGCAGTTCATATTTAACAGTTTCAATTGACCTCTTTGGGCTTAGGCCACACAAAGTGCACACGAACGAGTCAGCTTTTGCACGTACTCTTGCCATGGCGCTGACTGCTGCAAAACTGAGAAGTCAAAACTAAAAACTAAAAACTCAAAACTGACCATTGATGCCTTTTTTGTTGGCCATTGACACAACGAGCTTATTGTCTCTGGCCCATAAATAATCACAGTTATGAGTGTGTGTGTGTGTGTGTGTGTGTGTGGTTCCCAAACTGCGAATTGCTCGACTCTCATTGTGCTTAGCCTCTTCGCTCCTCGTGTCTCATTTCTCGTTTCTCGTTTCTCACTTCTAGTGGCACTTTGTCACTTTTCGCCTGGCCCCAAAATCTCATGAAGCCAATGCGAACTCCAATTCTCTTACTCGCAATTGCCTTGACCAAACTAAGCAACGTGTGCGTGTGTGTGTGCGTGTATATATGTGTCTCTCCATCGTACAATGTTGTCAAAGTTCAATGCCATATGATTTGCTAGTTTGGTGCTTGTGCTTGCCTTAGTATTCTGGCGAAATATGTGTAAACAGCAATATAAATAATAATACAAGATGTGACAACAACCAAAATTGCATAAAAAATAACAAAGTACTTGAGCGCCGGCATTATACGACTGTGCGATATTCTTTTAGTAAAAACAGAAGTAGCAGCAGTTGGTTAAGGGAAGAAGGAAGGAAAAATATCTTAATCAGAATGAATATTTACAATTTTTTAATTAAATTTATAAAAAAATTTAATAAATTTAATTTATATAGTATTATATACAGTATTCGATTTGACTGCTCTAATAGCTTAAAGCTATTTCAGTGCGTTTTTAAAACTCAGCTAGCCCATTTTGTTTTTTCGAATGTATATTCATAATATTCAGCCAATTATGATTATTTATTTAGATATTCTCTATAAGATTTCTGAAGAATAAACAACATAAATCAAATGATAATTATAAATTTTATGTTAATTATTATATACGTTTAGTTGCTAAATGGTATTTAACAGTCAGAAGAGGGTGTGGACTATTGCTTAGAGTACATATATATTTTCATGATCTATGTCTACACTTGAATTATAATAAAGAATTCCCTTTTTTTTTTTTTAATATCTATGCATATTTATGGTAATCATTATTTTAATGCACTTATTGACAATCATTGTTGGTGAAATATATATACTCTGATAGCCTTTGATTGTTAATTTACTTAACAACAAAAACCTTAACCTCATTATTTAAATAATAATGTAATTAAAGTATTAAACCCAAACTTACTATAAAACCTAACAGAGCTGAGATCAATAGGTATTTTCTATAGTATGGCACTCCTGAGTCCCATTTATTATTGTTCAAGCAACTACACTTAAATAGAGCTGCAGCCCGCAGTTTCTTTCTATCTGGGTTGGCATATGAAAATAAGACGATTGACCGCCTCGACCTTCAAATTCAAAGTGATTCAAAGTGATGAGCAAAATGAGAGGCTGCCGACATGAATACTCTCACAACTTTAGTTGTTCATCGGTTTCTTTCACTTCTCCAACAATGCAGTAATTCAAATGCCTTGACAATTATTATTATTTATATTATAACTTTTTACTGCTTGAATTTCAAAATGTTTGAAGACTTATCACATCACAGTGAAATTGTATTGTGTAACAAGAAATGACTAAAAATGTTTATGAAATACATGAATAAACAGATTATCAGATCATAGTAAATAGATCCATGCACTCATATGTGTGTTCGTTCAGTTAGTGAACATACATATAACATAAATGTTTGTATGTATGTACAAGCATTTAGTGACTCATTTTCCATTGATATAAATTATAATTTTTCAATGAAATTCAGTTTGTTTATTAGCAAATACATATGTACATGGCAGACACATACATTAATTAACACAATGTGGACTTTTAAAGCCACACATACATATGTATATGCACATATGTAGACATCTGTCTTTCGCTGTCATCACATGCATAATTGACCTCAAAATTTAATTTACAAAACTAGTGTAAAGATCAGAGCAGCATTTCCAGTAAATGCTTGAGCGTCTATATGTACATATATCTTAAACAACGTCTTGTTATTATTGCCTTGGGCGCATTGTCAAATGCTCAGCTGCTGGTTAACTGGGCTGTAATTTTCCAAACTTGCTGCATTTTCCCTGGTAATTTTTGTCTGGTAATTTTTCCTCAATGCTTCAATCGCATGCCAAGCCGAGCTCAACGTTTCGTTTGAGGTAAATTCGTATAGGAAATCGATTGATTTACATAGTTTTCACATATACAAAACACGTATCCGATGGAAGGGCTTGTGTATCGCGATGTCAGGGCCGCGTGTGCCAATAACATGACGACCCTTTGTTTCACTTTTGAGGTTTCCGACAACTGCAATGGCAAATTAACCAACGGACAGCCAGTGGAATTTGGTTCTCGATCTTGGATTGCATTCGGTTAAAACGTATTGCCAATAGATAGAATGTGAGTCGTTTTTTCGTTGTATCTATATCTAGTGCTGTTGCTTCTCATGTTCATTTACGTCACTCTTAACATTAGATGGCAAATATAAATAAACTGGCATCAGCAGATGCTCCGATTATCTGCTATGCAATCTCTAAATATGTTTTTCTCAACTCTCGACTCAAGGCATTTCCCTGTCAATGGAAGCACCTTTACTTTCACTATAAAAGTGAAATGCCAAGCGATCTGCATAATTCTACATTTATAGCTCTAGAATTCAGCAAACAATTTGGGGCTCATTTAATTTTGGCGTCCACTGCATTTGCAACTGTCGCCTTAACAGCTGCAATTGTGTCATGAAATGAAATTTGTTTATGCAAAAAACGATAAAGAAGAAAATTCAAGTCTGTAAATCTGCTATTTGTTTATACGAAAAGCTAACAATACGCGCAATGTGTTTTCTCAAGTGCATGTGAAACAGGCATAAATAATGCGAATGGGCTAAAATTACAACAGATTGCAGCCAACGCACTTCCGATAGACTGTATAAATTCAACTTGAACTTAAATTATGTATATTAGAAAAAAAAAAAAAAAAAAAAAATACGTGTTTACATACATACTAATTTTTAGAAATACAAATTCAAGAGAATAGAACAAAAATAAAAAACATATATTTTCTGGTTACTTTATTATCGCATAAACTAATCTGATTTCTAATCAAATAACATTCCGTCGTATATAACTGACAGAAAGCAAAAGAATAGTTCTATTCATAGCTTTTATATATGAATATACACATATATGTATATATTTAAAGGAATACTATATGTAAGATACACACGATCATAATTCACTTTAGCAAATGCTCACTGTAGTTAGCCACACTTTTCTAGCAGCATTTAAGATTCAATTGTATATTTTGTTTCTTGCCTTACTATTTCTATTCTGTTGTTTTTTTTTTTTTATTTATTTTTTATTTTTCATTTTATTTGGCTTCCATCCAAATTAGCCAACAGAATTTACGTAGGAATAGTCAGTGTTTCCCTTGAAACCTCATTCGTTCTCGCTTGTTTCTGCCTCCCATTCTGACTATCTGTTGGATTTTCAATTTCGCGCTGCCTTTCGAATGTTTGCCGTCAACAAAAAAACATTGTTTTTTCTTGTTATCTACCGCGCTTCTTTCCGTTTTACTTGTTGTGCGCTTCAAGCGTTTCGAAATTTGCGTAGCCAACACTGCGTATGAACAATGAAACGATGTTTGGCTGATTGTTGACGCCGGGGCCTTTCGGCTCGAAGCTGTGTGGTGGAATGATTTCTGCACATTTAAATTAATTAAAATGGATGCCATAGGTGGCAGCCACTGAGTTATGGCCTCCATTAGTTAAATCGAAAAAAGCTTACGATTTAAGGCAGCATAAACTGTCCCCTAAGCGCATTTTCGCAATTTCGTATTCGTATTTCGCATATCGCCCAAAATGGAAAACGGTTATTTTTTTGTGCAAACTGGACTCCATGGCTCCGGGTACACCACATGGCTGGGGCTTGTGCGCTACAGACATGTGGCAAAGGGCTGTGCAAAACTGTTGGCACTTGCCTGCATTTCGGTCTAAACAAATTGCCCACAGTCGAAGCAACCACAGGAGCGGATGTTGCTGCTGCTGTTGCTACTGCAATTGTTGTTGCTGCAGCCTTTGCCAGCCGGCGTCCGAATTTTTGGCATTATTAGAATTTGCTCGAGTGGGGCTGAAGCGACTGGCAACGAGTGTGGACAGAGGCCTGGCTGGCCTGGCGTGGTGCGGTGTGGCATGGCCAATGGTTTGTCTGCCCCACAATGTCTGCATGTCAAATCAGCTCCGGGCGCAGAACGCTGTTCACTTTTGTTATTTCTCTAATGCACGCTGCCTGTTGGTCCCCACACTCGATGCTAAGCATCCTGCACAGCAACCCCAATGGCCCTTCATGAGGCTTATGGATCTCAGCACTTTCTTGCTGTATTTTTCATTTTTCATTTATCACGTTTGTCTAGTTATCTTTTTTCACATAGCCTGTCAAATGTAACTCAATTTAAAGGGTTTAGAAGTAGCAGCTGACGAAATATATACACAGATGCATTTTCGAATAGATTTATCTGGTAGATAAGAGTTGCGAATAACTGTCATCAGGAGAGTAAGACAAAGCGTTTATTTAATTCGCAATCAAACTACATAATACTAGGCTAGATAGACTAGATACTCTAGGAAAAATTGGATTATTTTCTATCAAAAATATATTATATTATTTATGCATATCGTATTATATTTCTATGAAGCATACAATATTTCTATATAATTATAGTTTAAGCTAAATTTATCAGTGATGCCATTTTTTTCTGAGCAAAAAAAGCTGGATCAAGGAAAAAAAAAGCTGAAAAAAGCTGGATTCAAGGGGAAAAGGTTGACAAAAAAGCTGATTTTAATTACATATGTATATGAATACCAAACTATAGGTATTTTTATTAAACATAAATCATATCCTTGACAAATAGACAAAGCGCTGCCTCCTGCTCAATTGTCTTTGTGGGCAATTGAACAAAAGATAATTTGTTTTTTTGCACATAGCCCTCCATTGAGCCTGCGTGCTTTTTTGTAGCCGCATGCGCTTGCAAGTCACTTAATTTGGCAGTTATTGTGCAATTGCAATAACTGCAATACGCCCGTGTTGCGTCTGTGGGGTCCTTCCTTACCCAATCCTTGAATTCTGTGGCCCGTAGCCACACATCTCGTACTTTTTGCTTATAAACTTCCTTCGGCATGATTTACTACGCAAACGAATTTCACAATGTTAGAGAAGATAACGCGCCAATATCGGTATGCATTTTTAAGAGAAGGTTAGTCGATTAAAGTAAATATCGATACTTTACGTAAAATATATTATTAACATATAAATCGTTAAAACAGCTGTAAAATTTTAGAAAAAATTTACTTTGAAAAAAAACGGTTTGAATTTGCTAAAAAAGCTGGAATCCCCGCTGCCCGCTGTTTCCAAATTTTTCCCGCAATCGCACTTTTAAACAAGTAAGAAGGCTCCAGTCGAGACTGCTCGACTAGGAGATACCCTGAACCCTCCAAGCTGATATTCTAATCAGTCTGGACTTCTTTTATGCACACATACAAACACATGCACTTATAAGCACGCGCTCTGCTAACTGCGCAGTTAGCAGCGACTGCGCTTGGGCTGCGCTGCAATGTGGGCAATATTATGAGAATTTATTTGTTGAATAATTTCTTTTGTAGACATACGATCTTAATGAAACTTTCAGAGCTTAATCATATGGTTAAAATATGTGTACATTCCAAAGCACAAGTCTCTAGTACTTGAAATGCGTTTTTTACAAATTGGGGGCGAAGGGGGCGTGGTATCCAAAATCTGTAAATTACAAAATCTTTGTATCCATTAATTTTATATACAACCCAAATTTGAAGTCTCCAGGTCTAAAAGTGTTCAAACTAGGCTGAAAAAACCAAGTCGATTTTTCGATTATTCTCGATAAAAAAGTTATCGGACGAGTTATCGAAAAAATAAAGCAAACTTGTACTGCCTATGGTATACACGAGTATGCATGCCAAATTTCAGCTCTCTAGCTCTTATATCTTCTGAGATTCTTTTACTCATACGGACGGACGGACGGACGGACGGACAGACGGACAGGGCTATATCGACTCAGCTGATCAAGAATATATATACTTTATGGGGTCTGCGATGATTCCTTCTGCCTGTTACATACTTTTCACAAAACCATTATACCCTGATTTCCCATTTTCAATGGGTTCAGGGTATAAAAAGCCAAATCTGACGGCAAAAAAGCGGAAATGATATATGACTTTTGGGCTTTTACTTGAAGCAGCAGGATGCTTGACCAAACTCCTCAAATTAATATAATTTTGATCCGGACTTTCAATCAACTCTCCTTCTGTACATTTACTTTCCCGATTTCATGAAATTGATATCAAACTTCACTTCTTTGAGTGGAAGTGTCATTAGTCTAAATGTCGTCTTAATCGATTATGGTCAAAATGTTACTGTGAAAAGTGAACGGTGTAATGAGATTAGAAATTTTATTTCTTAACCTCAATGCCAGCTAGCATTCACCTTGCTGACATGTGGTTTCAACAGGATGTAGCCATATGATACACAATTCAGGAAGATATATATAATATATAAGCTATAATTTATTTACAGAAGGAAACTTTTGATGTTCCTATTCATTCACTCTGGTCCTGCGACAACTTTTTTGTTAGGCTACATAATATTAATAAGCCTTATGATCCAGCTCAATCATCATTCGAAAAGCTATTGATCAAATATAGGCTCAAATACTACTTTTCTATCCAAAATTTTTCTCTGTTTTATAGTAAATTAAATATATAATATAATATTTATTACTGCAAAAATGGTCGTTTAATAATGCCAAAATCCCTTCATAACAGGTTATTTAGAGTCTTTTGTTTTCCGATTGCTGATTGCATTTTGCAGTTTCAGTTTAAGCAACATGGGAAATCTCGCTGCGTCCGACTGCCGGATGACGGAAGTAATTATCATCATCCAACTGGTAAAGTCGTTGTCACCGTTGGCTTTTCCCTAAAAAAACAGCTCACGCACTGGGCGCCATCGCCTCGCACACAACGCGAAACTGCAATTGCAATGGCAATTGTATCGCCTAACATTGACTTAGACGCCGGACTCTGGCGATAAGGTTTGCCTCTGGCTGCGCAGACAAACGAGAAACGACAAAGCCAAAACGAAAGTTGCTCAACTGCAGACTTGGCAATTGATGGCGGAACATGAAAACTGGCTAACGGTAGCAGGGCTACGGAGAATGAGGATGGGGATGGCGATGGCGATGACGATGACGATGCCAATCCATGCCATTATATTGCAATTATGCGAACAACCCCCACGGAAGTGTCCTTCGCATCGCTTCGATATTTCCACCCTTGGCGTCGTTAGGACGGTGCGCTCCATGGCGTCATTTCGTTCACAAATTTCGCTTTTGGACAACAATTTATTTGGCTGGCTATATGAGTTGTTGTTGCTGTTGTTGTTGTTGGTTTTATTGCTGTTTTCTTGGCGCACGCGACTCAATACACGACGCTTAGCTAGCAACAGACCCACATGTTTGTTGTCAACAAATATCAGCTCCAATTTTTATGCTGCGTGCCACTAGACGCTAGTTGGCAGCTGCAGCCGCTATATAAAAGATAAAATCGCTGGCCTCACTTGTATGCAGCTCATGGTGGCAGATACAAAAGTATCTGTTAGTTGGGCGCAGTCAACAGCGAGAGCAACAACAAAGGCTATAACTATTGCTAGAGCGTGCGCCTTGTCTTTAGCGACCCGTTGTTATTGCAACCTATGCAGCTTTTGTCGCAATGTCAAGAAACTTGCTTTTCCAGCTTCAGACGCGGCAACAGATACTTTGAGTCCTTAGCTTACGTAAGCACGCCTCAACAAATTCAAATCGAACTCCAATACCGATGATGCATTGAATATGGTTTAAATATATAAATATTTATAATTATGAATACAAGAGTAACAGTTTGTGTTTGTAAGGAATTTATGCGTGGAATTAATGCTGACGGAATCAATCAATCTAGATTCTATCTCATGTTCCATGCAGTGAGAGCTGATGTTCAGCTCACACTAGTTTCAGTTTCAATCTCCTTGGAATAACTTTTTCCATTAAGCTTATTTCTCATACTGTACCGTGGAATATAAAAAATATATATAGTATATGTATAAGATATAAATATAAAGAGATCACGATATTCGTTCTCTAGAGGAGTGAAAATACTAACTACATCCGGTATCTTCGAAATCCTATTTCATTAAAGTTGAAATTTGGTATATATTTTGAGGCTGACATCTGAATATCAAAAACAACTCTTGGACATATCTGCGCCCATACAGAAAAGCTGTGGTGTTCAAAAGTTTAAAAGAAGCTGACTAAAAATTTAAAAACTTGACAATTGAGTTACTGTTGAGCTCCTGTATCGATCACCTTAAAGTAATTCAAACAGCCCTTATGAGGCGTGGCATATCGAAACTATGTACTTTGTAATTTCCGCAATTTCGGAGCGTGAGCTTGAAAATCTAAAATTTTCTCAAGATTCCTTTAAAGATTGACTAAAAATGGAAAATTGGAATTGAATTTTCAGTTCGAAATATTGTAAAATGAGATAAATGCTCACAGATTCAGTAATAGCATTTGCTGTGTGCTAGTCAATCTGGGTATTTTTTGGAAGACCCTCACCCGTAGAGGTCAACGCAGCTCACTTAAACTTGTCACATCAAGTGGCTTTGTGCGAAGTCATTCGCCTTTCGCCGAGGTGTGGAGGTGGAGATGTCTGCGTGACCACGAAACTTTGGAAACTTTGGAAGCATTTGCATGCTTCGAGAGTCTTGATTTGTGTAAGGCAAAACTTTTCTATCTCTGCTATATTGCTCCATTTCCGAATGCAAGTTTTCAAATACATGTGCTGGAATTTATCTTTAAGTGGAAGCGATACACCCTTAAATACGAAAATATATATATTTTCTATGTATACATATTGTTGTTGCTTGTTTGCTAGCCTTATCTTATCGGCTAATCTGGCATACCAAAGGCGCACTCGATTGCCAGTTGCTGTTTCTGATGCTGGCTGGGGCACTGCTCTGGTGCATGCGTTCTCTGTGTATAAAGATACTTCAATTGAACCTATTGTAATTAATACAAGTGCGCACTGGCTGAGACATTTGCCAGCAAGGGGGAGAACTGGGGAGGGAGGTCTGTGCCTCTCTCTCTCTCTCTCTCTCTTTCTGTCATTCTCTCTCCCCATCTAGTGTGTTGTGGACTTCGAGAACTGCGGCTTTTTTGCGGTCTATCAATATAAAAATGCGAAGCCCCAGCAAAACCCGGTGGAAACCCACCCGGAAGTCAAATTCCATTCGCAGTCGAGGCTGCTCTAATGCGTTTCGTTTTCCATTTGGCTCAGTTTGTTTGCTCTTCTTCAAATGCGGGAGCGAGTGCAGCAACAACGCCTGTATTTGACAACCCAAAAGATACAAGATACATTCAAGCAATTCCATATCCATTAGCCAAACGTATGGGTGGGTCGGCACGATTTCGTTGGCGCCCTTAAGTGTAGTCAATTAATAACCCAGTCAGCGGCAGTTGCTCTAATGCTTTGTCAAGCATTTGTCACTGCATTCTGACAAGTAATCGACAATGGCAAACATTCCTTAAGTGCAGTAGTTATATTGAATAGTAAATGCAATTTGCATGGGACTTTTATTTTTCTTAAATAGTTATAACTCTTATATCTCGTTGGCTTATTGCTGGGTTATAGATATACTTGTACACAACAAAGGGTTCGTATATAATGTGCATTTTATTATTGGAATTCGGGTATTTTGAATAAATTACAAAAACAAAATACTGTTCTTCAGATATTTCTAAGAAAAATGTGGCAGACCCCATTAAGCATATATTCTGATCAGCCCAATGAATTTGTACGCCACAAGCTCTAGAGACCTGAATTTATAAATTTATGTATTCAAGTTCTTCGCAGAATATTTCCTAGTCGGTAAATTCTGACGTGATCACTTTCACTTATTTGATTTTATATTGCAGTTAAGCAGTTTTTATTGACAGATATATTATGTGGGTCTATTATCATGAAGAGAATATATACGAGTTAGGACATATAGTCTAATTGGCTTAACTCTTCTTGATTGGACTCAGTGTGGCAATTTGACGATAAGTCTAGAGCTGAATTGCCCATTTACTATTTGATTGACCTATTTGTGAAACTATTAAGTATCTTAATGATTATCGTCAACAATTTCTTATAGAATACAATTTAATACATATGGATTAACGCTGCATTCAAGCATCTAATGAAAAAGTATCTTAAAACTATTCTCAAATTTACTGACTAAATACATGTAGTAGTTTAACTCACAGCTTGAATTAACTAGTCCAAATAAAACTTAAATTGGTCTATATTCTATGAAGCAATCATGAAAATATTTTTAATATTTCTAGTTGATTTAAAATAAAATTTTGGACACATCAAAATATGTCCAAGAATCTTTCGCTACCAAATCGAACGACCTATAAAATACGCAGCAGCAGAATTTTCCATTTTTCGCTGTCTGCGTCGTTTCACTCTGACTCAAGTCGTAGTGGCTTTACCTGTTTTCTTCAATGCATTGCAGAAAAAAATCAATTAATAGTGTGATGGGGAAAATCAAGTTAGCAGGTGAAAACTTGAATTAAAACCGTAATTTACTTGCATTGAATTTCCCGGAAAACGCGACAAATTCAGTTAAACATTTTTTTATCATTAATCATTCATTCCTGATTTTATTATTATTATTATTATTTTTTTTTTTTAATTAAGCGTCAATAACCGTAAATAAAGTGAAAAGAGTATAAATAAATATATAAGTAATATATTATTTATATTGAATAGATTACTGCAGGCATGGCAATCCCAAAAATTGTTTATCTTTCATAATTTCATAACATTTCAGACCTTTTGTGAGCTTTTATACAGATTCATCAAAAATGTTACGTTTTCTGTCGCTGTAGTAAATTGGAAAAATCTTCTGCAAAGATTATGTTTCAAGATAAAAACAAAATCTTTCAATTTTAGTATTGACATCTTGTACAGATAGATATAAATAGGAATTATTGATAACCGAAGGGCAGAATTATTTTCTTTTTAAATTTATATTTAATTATATAATTATTTGACATTAGCCCAACTAAAACTTCTGAGAATGAAAGCATATCTTTTATTTCTCGTTTGAATCTATATTTTCTATAAGACTATTTTCTATAAGACTTTTACTGAGCCTAGATTTAAAAACAATTTCCAGCTTGAAGACATATATAACACCAGTCAATTATTTAAAATTATTAATCATTTGAATATTTTATTATATTACCCCTTCTTTGGCTTAAATTTATATTGCAGACAAAAAGGTCAATATAAATATTATATTCGAAAGTCAAACTAAAATTGTAAACTAACTCAGGCACGTTGTAAATAAAATAGAGAAATATTTTTTTTTTTAGATCAATGCCGCAGGAAGGCGTTCAACAAAGCTACATAAGTAAATATTTGGTGGCCTGGCGGGAAATATAGTATGTATGAATAATTAAATTGGGTCATCGATGGATTTGCCGACATTTGGCCAAATTAGTTGGCGCTAGCAAATGGGCCAAATAGTCAGTAGCTGATATGTTAATGCTGACTCTGATCTCTGTATGTGTTAGCGTTGACGCGTCTGGGTTAATAAACTTGTCGTCTCTCTGATGATAAATCAACTCGTCTTTGCATGACAAAAGCTGTTGAAGCTCTTAACTTACAGTCGTTTAAGCTGCTTACAAATCGACAACTTGTGCCCTACCCTACAGACACTTACATATACATATATATAAATACAAATGCCCATATGATAATACACTTATGTGTGCATATATACAAGCTTATTATGTTTATTTTGGATTGTGTATAGCCAAATCAACGGAATTTTCTGGCACAATGCGAAAAACAACATGAAGAAGCCGGCATGCAACAAGGCAGAATATCTCAGCTCAATCAGCCATCTGACAATAGTCTTTAATTGACCTTTAAACGAATTCTTTTGTAAGTTGCTAGAAACGGAGTTCTGTTTTATAATGACATGTATATTAATATTTGTATCTATAAATACATATACAAATATACATATCTATACCGAAAATTTCATTCATTTACAGCTTCTGTTTTGGTTAGGCTCTTGGATTAGCAGATTTATATAATCTAAACATATTTTACATAATCTAAATTTGTTTATCTTTTTTCAGTTTAACTCACATGATTAAGGCGTGCTGCTATTTTGGCATGCTCCTCCTGGTAGGCTTTGCGCGCCTTCCGTTTGTCCTGCGAGAGGTGAGCGAGCTTATCGCAGATCACCTCCAGCTGTTCGGCATTCAATTTGAACTGCTTGGCCTGCTGATCCAGTTCATCCATATAGGATCGCCAGGATTTTGTGATAAGGCTGCCTGAAATGATTAAGAAACAAAGATTTCAATTATCATTGTAAACACTTTTAGCATGCAAATTTCTGCTTTGTGACTCACTCATCGATAGAATTTTATAAGCTCATTTTGCAGCTGATAAATGATTCATTCACATCGATTGTAACCGAATCTCTTTGAATGGGAGCCAGACTTCAACTACAATACTACAACTCGTTATTCAATAGTATTACAGTCGAGTTAGGCCTTCTAAGATTTCATTTACCTCGATCCAAATAACTCTATATCTGAAGTTCATGGCCAAGGTTAAAACAAATTAAGAGTACGTCACGAAATTCATTACAAAAAAGGCAATAAAGAAAACCATAGCAAGAAAACTAAATCGAAAAAGAAATTCTATTTGTGGCACATCGACGATCAAATACCCTTGTAGAAAGTTGGTTTCATATACTTTAAATTTAATTATAAACTATTAATTAAATGAAGTAAAGCTCAAGCATTTTTTATAAGGAGTCTAGGTCTGAAGTCTAGCTTTGTTAAAGAAACATAGATTCTCTGGCTTTTTCTATCTATTCTCTAGTCTCCATTCTCTAATTGCAATTCATTCAATGATTTGTTTAATATCCTCCACAAGGTAAAACATTTTACGAACATCTGCTGTTTCTGGAAATATCCGACCGATAAATAATTTGCCTGCAATTGTAAACAATATTCGTATTTCCATTGCTTTCTTAGCCAGCGACAGAATAATGTGGAAAGCAGCAATAGCAATTGCAACTTGGCAATGCCGTTTGGCGTTTGGCGTTTGGCGTTTGCCAAGCCAAGAAACGAACACGAAAAATTATACCAATTATTTATTTACGAGTTTATCTGGCATTGGTGTGGCCAGAGCTAGAAGCGACTAGAAGCAGCTGCACTTTGTCGACAGTTTGATGAGCTTGGCTGGCAAGGTGCACGGCTGTATCTTTAGGATACAGATACATAGATGGATAGACTTTAGCGGCGTCAAAACAATTAACAGCTGACACAGATCAATATTGTAGTTTATATATAAAGATCTGTGTAGAAATATATTTAGATATACATATGATGTATCTGTATATTTATATATATCGTTATGAATAGATATTTATAAAGTATTTGGCTGTTTCAAAGCAAGAAAATGTTGTTATTATGTTAGTATCAACAAATTCACAGTAGAGCAAAGTCTTTGTCTCTTGAGTCAAGTAATATGATTCTGAACTGCTATTTACATAGACTCAGAGCCTGAAAAACAATTTTATGTGCATTTTCAGCACTCAGTTTCAATTGGAGTCAATGGGAAAAAGTAATATTTCTTAGCCAGCATTTCATGGCATGTCATCAGCGAATTACTCAGCTTTGCTTAAAGGTTATATTGCATTGTTGATTACTTTTAAGGATAACAACAAAATGTCTGGTGTATATATACATACACATAGAGCTAAAAAGTTTGGAAACTGTGAGAAAAATGCAGCAATGATGTCATTTGGCTTTATAGGACTTAACTGTTATATGCTAAAGATCAAAGGTTAAACTGCAGCCTAATTGAATGTTATTCGCTGGTAGTATTAAAGTTTATATGAAGCTTCAAATATGCCAAGACAAAAAGATAAAGTTTTTTTTAATACTTTGAGTAAATATTGCTCTTTAAATTTTAAATTTGCCTATTTATTCCTTTACTTGCCTTTGTCATTTCAATTTTTTGGGACGGGTTGACCAGCCTGATTGGGGACTGACTAAAAGCTCTCTTAGCCTTACCCCTGCACTTACGTCTGCTCTTACCCCTGCCCTTACCCCTACCCTGGGCAGTCGCCAGCGAAAGTGAAAGCTTTGCGGCGCATCGCTCGCCGGCTTATCGGGCTCTTGTGACTAATGGCTGTGTGGGCAGTGCTTGCAGCGCGGCTTTGGCCAGGCCTTTCCCAAGCGACCCCAAACTGCAAAACAAGACTTATCGAGTGAGTAATGCAGAAGTTTAGTGCCCTGATAACTCAGCGTAAATTCCAAAAATGCTAATTTATGACGTAGGAGGAGTTGGAGTGCAAGCACATGTGTGATTCCATCTATAATCAAATACATATGTGCAAACATTTGCGTCTGTTTATGCAGCAAAATATTCTACATATTTTCAATGAGGTGACATATTGTTGTTATTTTCATTTAATCATTTTTTATTTATGACTAGAAATTTGTATTATCAATAGGACAGAAATGAAAAGTTATGACTTATTGGAAGAGTATTTTAAAAATTATTATCTTATTCATATCATGCAGAAATTGAGGACAACTTCAGCCTTTGATAAGGGAACAAAGAGAATTTAATTCATCAACAACCATATCCACTCCTCACAAAACAGAGTTTATTTGGCAAACAGACTTACCTAGTAAACCTAAAGGTGATTCGGAAGTATTCTTAAAATCTTCGCTTATTCAAATTTTTTTAATCTTTGGTAAATAAAATAACTAAAACAAACCTATCAAATTCATAAGATTCCCTACCATAATGAGTTACTGGGACTCTAATGCACTTCGTATTTCTATCTAGCACAATTTCAATGGTACTTGAATGTGTTACGAACTGATAAGATAATATTACACCTAGACAGGTTTCTCTAGTCTAACTGCATCGATTACATTGCAAACTCAAGTATCAGGAGAATCAAATGCCGTATTCTACTTCCGTGTGAACATTTTCCAATATCCAATTGATCTCAATTGCATTTTGGAAGATTTATTACCAATTAATTTTGGTTTCGCTTTGTGTTTTTCAAATGAACTATTCGAAACAAATTTCTATTGTGTTTGTTTTTAACTATTTTAGATGAGATTATGGCTAAACAGGGATTATGTTACTTAAGGTATTTGCTGAGTCTGCAAATCCATTTATCTAAGCTTATTTTTCAGGTTAATAGCGGATTTTTAACCTGAATAATTGAGTTGGAAAGATTTTGTTGTTTTTTTAATAAGCGCTGATAGCTAAGAGATTACTTATGTATATATGATATTAATTGCTTAAAGATACATATTTTTGGAGATATTATTTCCTCTATTATTATATCTATTGATATATTGTAAATGTTTTTAAAGATATCAGAATTCCATTATCCATACAAAATAATTAACTAAACCTCATGCTCTATAGCAAGAACCAATACCTAAGGTAGAAAATAATACTTTTTAAAAATATATCGTTTATTAAATAAAAATACCTATGAGACTTCGACAAACTCAAAATCCTTTATGTGATATAAAGTCCTCTCCAGCTTGCTTAGGAACTGATCCCTATATACAGTATTACTTATTTTGTAATATATTTTATTTTTTAAGATATAAAAATTGTATTATCCATACAAAATATCAAACTAAACTTTAGGCTCTATAGCAAGAAATATTATCTATAGGAGTGAATAATATTTGAAAACAAAATGTAATGAATATGTGAGCTTCGACAAACTCCAGATCTTAGCTGGGATGTAAAGTCTGCTGCAGCTTGTTTAGGAGCTGGTCTTTAGATGTAGTATTATTTCGTATGCAGAGCACTTCCGGTATACAGAGCACTCAAACAATTTCCAGCTGTCGTTCCGCATATGACAAACAGAAATTAGTTTCACTTCAAAGTTATTGTGTTTGGAGTGTTATGGCAATGAGGTCGCACTACCTGCAAACACGGCAATCGGAGCTGTCGCAGAAATGTTATTCAAGCAACAATTGCATTGAAAGCTATCTTATCAATTAAGTATCGGCAAACAGAGATTCTTGCATTGGAGAGAGTGCAGAGCGCTTGGCTTACCTTGCATTTCATCAGCCCGATCAATTTTGAGACCCTGTTGAGCGACGGCTATCAAGCCGATTGCGTACTCCTTGTCGCATTTGGCCTTCATTTGGATGGATCGTTTCATTGTCTCCATGAGACGCAGCTCCGCGTCTTGGCGCACGATTAGCGCCTCGTGAGCGGCGCGGCCCTGCAGGGCCGTGGAGAAGCCCATTTTGGCTCTGGTGTGAAATATTGCTTAAACGCTCGACGCTTCAAGTTTTTGGACGTATTTCTCTCTTAAATTTTATTTATTTTTCTTTGCGTTTTGCAAATGAGTCACAATTGCATGCTTAAATTGAACGAAGCGAGGGCTACAAAAGTATTAAACAACAAAATTAACTTTTCTCGAAGAGCATTGCGCAACGCGACACCGAAATTCACAAACATGTGGCAAACACTTGTTGCATGCCAATATTTATGGCTTTAAGCATGTGCTGCTGGCCAGAGTATTTTCCACTCTCTTTTTTGACACTTTTGACACTGTGCACACTGTGCACTCGAAGGGCCTTCAGTCGCCGCCACTGAATCGAATCAATTAATATTTTCGTCACACACACATTGGAAATTTCTTAAGAAATACAATACAAATAAAACTTTCACATGCACTGATTGTTGCTGTTGTTGTTGTTTGTTGCACTTGCTGCGACATTTGCTAAATACACCAGGCGACATTTCAATAACGACTTCAGAAATAAAAAACAAAAAACCCGCCTCTGGCAGCGAAGAGCCAAAAATAATTGCCAACACTTTTGGCTAATTAGCGGAATGTTTATTTTTGGACAGACCATAAATTAACATGATTAAATGACGTTTCATTTCAGTTTTCAGTGCTCTTTTTGTCTGTCTCACGTCCGTCTCTTTGTCAGTGGAGTTGAGCCTCTGAAGATTTGAAGATTTTCCAAACTGCGTTTTTTCAATAATTGTTACTCTTTTCGTCGGCGAGTAAACTTGTTTTTCCCGCTCGCGGGCAAGCAAACAAAAATAAACATTGGCCCAGTCGCGGTGCAGTCAATAAGGAAAAGACGCGACGGCGACGGCGACGGCGACGGCGAGTGCAGCACAAGTACGTGTATCTTACGGATACACAGATACTGGCACTGATACAGAACTGCGCCAGAACCACAGCAACAGCAACGGCAACAGTTTGACGTATTGTTTGTCTGTGCGTGTTTCGTTGTTCGTCTATATCGGAGTTTACCAAGTCAACTAAAACATAAACGGGTTAGACAGCCACTGCCACAGCCGCTGCCGCTGCCGCTTCCACTGCCACAGGCAAGAGGCAGGCAACCACAGCTTCAACTGCGATGGGGAACATCTGCACTTATAGATAAATTACAACAGCAACAACAACAACAATAACAACAACAACAGCGCCAAGAACCTGAACGTGTAAACGAAAGCGCCGTTATAAGTATATATAAAATTTAATTTTAAATTCATAAACATAAATGCACTCGCAACAGTGTAGAGAAGATCGCTTAGCAATTTTCATATAATTTTGCAGTAAACTTTTCGCAATTTCTTTTACACTTCATATAGTCGCACATAATCTATGGGCGGTTCGAGTTGGGGCGGGGCTGTCACTTGCAATTCGCGTAATCAGCGCGTAAACTTTTTGCACATACTACATTATCTCTGCATTAATATAAACATAAATAGTTTGGGCTTTATATGTGCGTATAAATATTATATGAATTTATCAAACTGTTGAATGCTGCCGCGACGGTTACCATGGAGACAAGTTTCGTAGCGTAAGATGCTTCGCCCTCTCACATGGCCAATTTACAGAGCAATCCAACAGATGCCAATGCCAATAATACAGAGGCGCATAACGCACACACAAATCGGATGAAATCTCGATCTTAACGCAACGTGCCGAACGAACCGTCTGCCTCGAATGCTCAGCGCGAACTGAAACTCTGCAGACAATGGCGCTGATGAAAATGCCGACCAAAATGACGTTTCGCTGCGGCGAAATCGCACGAGAGAGAGAGAGAGAGAGCTTGAGAACCGGTTCTGCACAACCCAATAAACAAATCGTGCGGTACACAAGCGTCTCTCAGCAAGCGAGTTCTAAAAAGGAAATGTTTTATTTCACTTTTCATAATTGAATGAAATTTAATTCTTATTGTTTTACTACTGTATATAGTTAGACATTCCCGGCATTATAAACATTGATAGCTGGCATGATTTTAGAAATTTAACGAAAGATTATTTCCTGGCATCTAAGGGTGGCCTTATTTTGCATACTTATGAAGAAATTTGTTTCTTATTACTTTTACTTTGAGTATTATTAATATTAATATTAAATGTAGCCTTTACTTGTATTTAATTTTATCTTTGCATCTTGCTTTAATCTCAATTTCAAATTGGTCCAATCAATATCGATTGGGAGTGCATTTTAGCTGAGCAAAGGATAAAGGAGTTAACTGTCTATGAACTGTCTATGCACAGGCACTGCGGCAGACAGGCAGCCTGTTGCCCATTTAACTGGCCCCAGCCTCGTCTGGTTATTTTTATGGCTCTTCCCGCCATTCATTGTTGTCTTGCTAGTGTTTTTGGGGTTTACGATGTTTGCCGTTGTCTATGAGATGGCTAACGCGCTGTGTTCGATTATACTCGTTCACGAAATGAAACGAGTATATTAATATCGTGCTATTTCCAACTGAACTCACAAAATTTGCCAGATATAGAAGATGGAGATTTGAAATTTATAAACAGTACTTCTGGCTACCTTCGTCGTAGAAAATACTGAGATATCTGGAGGCGTGGCGTGGAATTTACTCTATCCTTTATAAATGATTCGGGAATTTGAGACTTACATTTACATGTAGGGTTTATAAATAAATAAAAATGTTGATATATATATATATATATATATATATATATATATATATATATATATATATATATATATATATCTATTTGCAGGGACATCTACAGAGAAGTTAAATCCTTAATACTAAATGATTCTAATTCAAATATTGTGAAATGTTTTATTTTGTTTTAATGGCTAGAAGTCCTCACCATTTCATACTTCACTAAATCTTAGAACATCTTACATACCCAGTGAATACAAGTCATTATTATTAGTCTTAGCTATGCTTAATCGCAAAAAAAAATCTGTAAATTTGTTCATTATTCGCGTGCGAGTCTTATACAGTCGGTTCAGCCCGATTGCAATGCTTTCAGTTGTTTTACTTGTTCCCCCACAATGCATCGATATCCTCATAAACAATTTATCTCGATGGCGACACTCCTAAGTTAACGTTCCTTTATTTTCCTTATGCTGTGGATGAATATTGAATGAATATTGTGCAGACTTTGCAGATATCTGTGATCACATCCTGTTTGTTGAACATCAACTTAATTAATGCAGTTCATTTGCTCTTTTAAAAGTGTATTCTGCTTTAATTGAAAGCAACCTTAGCATTCTAGCTAAATTTCTAATTTTAGCCGGGACTATTGTTGCTTTGATTTATTTAGTTTTCGATTGTTTTGAAAACGCTTGAGAATTCACATGCTGAGAGAATGCGTCGGGCATGTGTTTGTACATCAGAAGAAAATATAGGCATATCTGCTGAACCTTTGAAAAGTTCGCAGCCAATTGAAGCTAATGAACAAATTATATGGCATTTGCACAGTGGAAGATAGGAGACCTTATGCAAGAACTCCACAACGAGCTGAATTCTTTCTCCACTTACGCATATTGTCCGTAACGACCTGAAATTATATCGCAGTAAACTGGAACTGGAACTGCAAGACAATAGCAACTCGCAAAATTGTGTAATAGAAGACATAAACAGAAACATAAATTGCCCTGGGTATGCGTTGAATGTGAGAAGGAAAACTAAATAATTCAGTAATATGTATGAATAGTGCTAAACATAAGCAGTTAAAAATTTTCACATTTCCTTAACTCCCTTCGCTTGCATAACAAATATTTAATAACTTTTCATTCGCTCTCTCTCTCTCTCTCTCTTTCTCGATCTGTCTCTTTTTCTGCTACACCAATGCATAATTACAGTAGAAATAAAAGACTTTTGCTGCACTCTGAAAAAATTCCAAGCAACAGTTCCTTGCTGTTTAGCATTCTGCTCAGATGGAACCTATTGAGGGACCTGCCCATAGCAATACCATTTTATTGGTATGTGTAAGAATTTACACTAACAACTACAACAACAATAACCATAGCGACGATGATAAATGAAAAGACAATGACAAGAACTACAGCAGTAAGTGAAAGATAGGGCTGAACGACAAAATACCCTGTAGACAGCGAGAAGGTGCTGGAATTTCATTTATAATTTCCTTTGATAGAGGTACATTATTATCAGCACTAATTGAAAGTAAGTCCTATTTATCTATGTATTCTAAATTATAAAAATTGACATAAAAATAAAACTGAAAGATCGATAAAACGCAGTTATAATGGGTTAAAGATAATCTCAAATAAATTGTTCACTGTATTTAATATTGATCTAGCTTTTCAGCAATTTCTAATAATATTTGACAATCAACACCAAAGTACTTGGAATCCTCTTCAGTTATTAAAAAAAAAAAAAAACCGCTTCAGTTCCTTACATTATGACAAATTGGCATTTTGGAATGTACAGAAATCTTCAATTCTTAAATACAGGGTATTCAATTTAAACAACAATATGAATGCCGAACAATATAATGCCGAAGAGATATCAAGAGTGAGAAGTAGAAATTACAATGTCTTTCAAGCAACAAATATTGCAGTATTCTTTGTATTTAAATGTAAATTTAAGTTGATTTACGTGTGAGCACATACACATAAATATATTCATGTATATATATTTAGATGAATATTTATTCATATGTATACGAATAGATACATATATTTTCATTCCAACCACATACACATTTATTTGTTTATATTTTATAATAATATTCTTCGCAAGCTATAATCACACAAGCTTTCGAAATTTAGGGACCATGAATTATTTAATCTTTCTCTAACGGCTTTTAATGTGCTGAATTTAAATCTATAATGTGATGTTAACGAAAAGTAAGTTATTTTTTAGCTACAGCTCAAGTACTTTTATTTTCACTAATTCTATTTAATAATTTTATAGATTAATTATTTTATAAGGAAATATGCCTATATTTTTATAAGATCTACTTATTTTAAACTTCATTATTAGATTTACCTTTATTATGGGAGTTGGTTAAAAAAAAAATAGATGCTCATAATATAGAAAAAGAAATAGAAATATTTTATTATTATATGCACACCAGAAAGCTATGAAAAAGTATGATCTGAATCTTGGCGATGAAATGTCAAACATTTTTGTTAGTCTGTCGGATTTTACTATAATATATACAAATATAAATGTTGTATACCCAATATCAAAAATATATAGTGGATATATCTACATCCATTGAGGTTATGGCCAACTGTATATTCCTAAATTATCTATCTAGCCTTAAAATCACGTGTAGGTAACTTATTGATAAGATCCCCTACAGATCTGTTACCCATATTTACTAGGAGTGAGGCATATCGATGCCGGACGACATAATATTGTTTACTAATCTGTTATATTTTAGACAAGAGAGAATTATAGTTGCTATAAAACTTCCTAATATGTGTATCTAATTTGGCAAGACAGAAATCGAATCGACAAAGTCTGAGATATTTGGGGTTAATCCTGTAACCACAACTGATTTGAATATCAGCTTTGGTATATACATACCCCTTAATAATAAAATTCACAATATATGTAAAAAAATATTTTTTGTTAGATCAGTATCAGTGGGGCACCTGCGTGGATTGACTTAGTCCGAAATTTTAAAACTATTTTTGAATATATCCTTTAGTCAAATATTTGTATTTATCCTTAAAGAATATTATATATAATCATGATCCCTGTTTATTTATAATTTATGAGGACTTATTAGAAATATTATTATATTATTAAAAATAAACCAATACAAAACTTCAACCATAAAAATTTACGTAAGCTTCAAAATCAAAATGGTTTTCAAAATCAAGACATTAATTAATATATAGGCAATGCTATATATTAAATTTATTATTTCGATACAAAAATATGTATGATAAATATATGTATTCTTTGAAAATTAATGACAATACTATATGTATTTATACATATGTATATTTATAATTTTCTAGATATATACATGTTAATGCATTGTACATATTTATGAATATATTACGCACGATCTTTGCTTCTTGAAAATTTGATTCACAAATTGATTCGCTCAATTGATTTTAATTAATGTTAATTTGAGGCCCGATGCTTCATGTTTGCTCTCTAGTAAACTTATAAGATATATACTTTGCTGTCGATATGTAATTCCTTTGGAGCATTTAAACGCTTAAGTTTAGAATTCCGATGAAAGGTTTAATGCATATTAGATATGCAGTAATAATGCGTAAATTGAGGTGTTTAATTAATTAATGTATTTTTAATTTCTAATGGACTCTTATGCCGTTAATTGTTGTGGCGCTAAGACCACATTGTCACCCGTCAAATCTCACACGTAACCGCATGAAATTCTCATTTATCACACCTCTATAAATGCGTCCGCTTAGCTGGCGATGGGGTCACAGTCAAGCAGTATTCCTTCGCCATGCAGTCTCGAGATGGGCTCATGTACAACTATGAGGACTTCACTTGGATACCGACCATAAGCTATAGGCTCTGTGGCTTCGATATACTCGACACGCCCAACAAGCCGCGTCCTCTCTGGATGAAGCTCTATCACTGGGCCTGCGTCTGCTCACACATCTGCTGTGTGTGCTTCATGTTCCGGCGCATCATTGAGAGGGACACAATCAATAACATATCGCTGATTATGCGCTACGCTACTCTGGTGACCTACGTCGTTAACTCGGACACAAAGTATGGGACATCGCAGCAGAAAAAGGCTTTCCAAAGGCTTAATGGTAAACTGGCTGAGCTCTTTCCCAAATCTTAGCAGTCCAAGATCGACCATAGAGTCGATAAGCACTACTGGCCACGCCCCATAATTGTGCTGATTGTGGTTTACTATGGATCGTCGGCAATGGTCGTGCTGGGACCTCTCCTGCAATCGGGGTATATATACCTGATGGAGAATCGCTTTTCTTACGTGCACTGTTATCCGTACTATATATTCGATCCGGATCAGGATCCGCTGTGGCAATATTTTCTCATTTACGCCTTGGAGTGGCTCCACAGCACCCTGATGGTCATATCGAACATGAGTACCGATCTGTGGCTGGTCAGCTTTGAAGTGCAGATTTGCATGCACTTCGATTATATAGCCCGATTGCTAGAGAACTATAAGCCCAACAGCACACGCGACCCCAAAGATCGAAAATTCATTTCGCAAATAGTGAACAGGCATAACGATTTACTAGAGTAAGTATATGCCAAACGGAAGATTTAAGAAATATTCACAACCTAAACTTGTAGACTCCAGGAGGAGATTAATGGCATCTTTGGCAGCTCTCTTTTGTTGAGTCTTCTAACCACTGCGGGCGTATTTTGCACTGTGGCCGTTTATACGCAGATACAGGGACTTAATCTGGAGGGTATCACCTATGTGGTATTTATGTTGACGGCCTCATCTCTGGTCTATCTGGTTTGCTATTACGGCGAGAAGGTCAAGACTTTGGTAATAATTATACGATAGTTGCATTTGAAGGAATATCCATTTTGGTCATCTATGCAGAGCACATATATAACAAATGCCGCCTACAATCACAACTGGTCAGATGCACCGCCGGACTATAAAAAGTCTATATTGATTATTATCGCACGCGCCCAGAGACCGGCCGAACTGACAGCCATGGGCTATCTAACGGTATCCCTGGACACGTTCAAGCAAGTAGGTAGAGACTAAAGCTCCATTGGCTATTGAATTTATATATGATTATATTTTATATTACAGGTAATGACTGTTACTTATCGGGTTTTTGCGCTAATCAGACAAATGATTGAATAAACATTTAATGTACTTTCTTTCCTTTAATATTTATTGCTTAGCACAGCATAATTCATCTACATATGTATGTATGTAACTAGCGTATATCACTTGGGATCTGTGGGCAGCTTGAAGCCAACAAGATCTGCCGTTTCTTTAACTGTACGCTCGCCACTACCATGATACTCCTTGTATAGCTCGTTGTATTTGCGCAGGCTGCTCAGATAGGTTAAATAGGTTTGGCCCAAGAAGATTGCCTCGTCGCGTGCCTTGCATAGCTGCTGATCAGTTGTCTCATATTTCTTATATTGCGCCAGAATATAACGGGCGGCCAGAGAGTCTTTAATTTTCCCTGGCGACTGAGAAGCCAGTCGTAGCTCGTGTAACAGCGAGCGTAGAACTTTTGTTGCCGTCATTTAGTAGAAACTTAGCTTTGACTTAAAATCCAAACAAATAGTAAATATTCACGATTATGTGATTGCCGAATTAATAATATTAAACAGCTGTTTAATATTGAGCTGCCACTCGGTTGACTATCGGATTTCTGTACGATTGTGGCATTGATACGCTGCCATGCTAATAATGTGGCCAGACTATTTTTTGTATACCGCGGCAAATTTGAAAAGTTTTATTACATACTGAGATTGATCAATTCAAATTTAGAATCATTATATTGGACGAGCTTATTAAATAAACCAAGACAATTCAATTTTATTAAAATAATTCAATAATTTTTAACATTGATGCAAGTCTAAAATGTATGTTCTCTATTATTTGCAAAAGAAACCATCATTGATGATTTCGAAACATTAATATTGTTGATATTAAATAGACAAATACTTGCTGGAGTTGAGCAAAATGTAGACCACTTCTCTAAAAAGTAAATGAATAAAACAGCAAGGTAAAAACAATTTTGCATTTAATCAGTTCTTATCTTAACATTGAGTGGAAATTCTGCAATGTACAATAAGAGTGTTGCCAGACTGCAAGAAGGCATGGGCATATTTATATAGTGATAGTGATCAGATGTTTTATTATACTGCTTACATACAAACATCTCAGGCAAAGTGCGCAGCGAGTATATTATTTTGCAGAAATTGTAGAGTAATATAATATAGGGACAATGAGCAAAGCTGCTAACAGTAAGTTAAAATAGTCAGTTGTTTAATATATATTTTTTAAATTAACATTCCCCGGGAAGTTTTGCGTGTTGCTTTGTTGCAGTTGAGAGCCTCGAAAGACAAAACGGCCAATGTACTAAATGCCGTTAGTAAAATTGAACTGGCTGTTAAGGAGCATAAGCCACGGCTCATAACGTTGCCCGAGTGCTTTAACTGTCCCTACGGCACCAAATACTTTCGCGAGTACGCGGAACATATTCCGGATGGCTATACGAGCCAGCAGCTGTCAAAGGCCGCATTGGATAATCAGATCTATCTCATTGGTGGCACGATTCCCGAGTTGGGAGAGAACGATGCCATTTACAATACGTGCACCGTTTGGGGTCCCAATGGCGAGTTATTGGCCAAACATCGGAAAATGCATCTGTTCGATATTGATGTGAAAGGCGGCATTCGATTCAAGGAGTCGGAGACTCTGTCGGCCGGCAACGACTTCACCATTGTTAACGTTGATGGGCACAAGATCGGGATTGGCATCTGCTATGACATTCGCTTTGAGGAGATGGCACGCCTCTATCGCAACAATGGCTGTGAAATGATTGTATACCCGGCTGCATTTAATATGACCACTGGTCCGTTGCACTGGGAACTGTTGCAGCGGGCGCGCGCCAATGATAATCAGCTCTTTGTAGTAACAACCTCACCGGCTAGGGATACCTCTGCCGAGTACGTTGCGTACGGCCATTCCATGATTGTGGACCCATGGGCCAAAGTCCAGAAGACTGCCGACGAAAACGAGCAGATTTTAGTCGATGATATTGACTTTTCTCTAGTTGAGCAAGTGCGTCAACAAATTCCCGTGTTCAGCCAGCGGCGTCTCGACCTCTATGGCACCGAAAAGAAATCCAAATGATTTATTATTGCATTTATCTTGTTACGTCTATTATATAAGAAATGTTTTTCTAAAATCAAATATTGCTCAATAAGGAATCTTCTCATTTCGAGGTGCCCGAGGCCTCTGACTCCCCAGTAGCTGCTGACATGCCGAAATGCGGACGCTGCAC
Organism: Drosophila mojavensis; assembly: GCF_018153725.1. Lineage (NCBI taxonomy): Eukaryota > Metazoa > Arthropoda > Insecta > Diptera > Drosophilidae > Drosophila > Drosophila mojavensis. Next base: position 2,001,312 of record NW_025318726.1, on the reverse strand, counting down.
TTGCCCGAATAATGCGCGTATAGCTTCATCCGTCGCCATAAGTGGCTGACTAACAAATTCCAGTGCCTAGAAATAAATACATATAGGTATAAATTGGTTCCACCTGTTGCCTAGCTATTCTCCATTTGGATCTTACCTGTACGGCGTACTTCTCTGCCTCACAGAGCGGACTACTGGTGGCACTCGAAAGCTTTAAGGTCGTTTCGGGAATGCCCAATCCGGAGTGCAAGACCATGCGCTGTAGGATGTTTAGGTTCTCGGCGCTTAGACTGATTACATCCGTGGCAGGCAGATTCAGATAGCGTATTTTAGCGAGAAATTTCAGGTGCTTCAGGATGTCTAATTGAATTTCACGTATTTGATGTGTGGTGTGCATCAGTTGCTTGGTCGATTCGTTCAACATTTGGTTCTTTTGCGTCAGATCGGCTTTCCAGCGCGCCAGCTCCTCGACCATCACGCTGCTGGCCAAGAATTTGGAGCGCCACACTTCGCATTGGCTGGCCAAAAACTCGATTTGCTCCGTGTGTGTCGTCAAATTGTTGGCCGTGTCGAGCAGAGCGCGAGCCAACTGCAGCTTATCCTCGGTCAGCAGGTTGACCCGTGTCTGTAGGTCCTCGCCAACGGAAGCCACTAGCAGGCTCTTCAGCTCACTGTTCACTTGTGTCTGGAATTTATATTGCGCCTTAAAGTGATCGCGCTCCTCTTGCATTTTGGCCAACTCTTGCTTCAGTCGCTGCACTTCCTCGCTGCTTGCGCAGGTGGTATCGGTAGTTTTGGCATCGCCATTCTCTTGGATAAGTTCCTGGGTGCGCAACGTCGATACCTGATCCGCCAGAACGCCAATGTCTAAATTGTTTTTGCTAACCCTCTGAGTCCTCTGCTTAGCGGCTTGCTGTGCCGGAGTCATGGGATTCACGGCACCCGGATACGGTTCGTAAGGCACGAATTTCGGTGGTTTGGTTTTCTTATGCTCCGGCAGTGGCTCAGATGTGCTCACCAGCCTGGGCTTAAGCTGGATAAGTTCACCCTTGGGCAGCACAGGCGCAAGGCTGCGGCTCATCACGTCGGGGCGCCGGTAAAGCGTGTGTAAGCCAGGCAAAGGCAGCGAAGCACTATTACTGCTGCCCTGGAACGTCCTCGACTCAATTACCGCTTCCTGGACTATCGTGCTGTCCTTACGCGGTAATTGGGGTCGTTTAGTCTTAACGGCTTCGAAACTGGCTGACGACTGCTCTTCGTGTTCCACTTTCGCTTTGGTGGCGACGTCAATGTGTTCCATGCCATCACCGCTCGTGCGACAGGACTGAGCTCTGCTCTCGCCATCGTTTTCTAAGGCATCTGTATGCATGGTTTTCCTTTTCTTTGAATGACAAGGCTTTATATCTGTATATTTATACCTAAAAAATTTTTCATCAATTTTGTTGCCAACAAAACAAAAACAATGGAAATGAAGAGCTGCCAACTCGCTTATTAAATAGTCGAATGTTGCCAACTTACTTTTGCAGCGCTGCCAATCGTCTTTGCAGTCTTCACATATGTATATGTATAGTGAAAAATCGATCAATTTTGATTTACTCAGTGAAATTAACAACAAATTGGTTACGCGCTGCGTTATCTAAAGTTCCCGTGACGCATATAGCAGGAATTGCAGCAGACTGAATGCTCGTAAATGTCGATGTGGGCGTTCATATGCAGATAAAATCCTTTAGCATAGATGCTTTGCCGGCAGCTGTGCGAGTATGTCGACGACGGAGAGTGAGCTGCTTCGAAACATAAATGAGAAAATCGAACTGATTGAGCCTAGCACAGGAAAACTGTTTTTCGAACACAAAACTGAGCTGGTGTTTGTGAACCCGCGCCTGATGCCCCTAAAGTCTCAGGCCTTGGAGAGTCTCGAGGAAATGCATCGTGAAACTGCACGCCAGCTACAACAGAAACGCACAAAGCGCAACAACAACAACAGCAACAACAATAACAAGAAAGAGACCGCTGCTGAAGCCGATGCATTGGCTTCGGCCATCTAATAAGGATTATCAAGTATAATTATTTGCAAGCAGCTTTAAGATGGCCTACTTGCTGACCTTTGGCGTGATTGGATCACTCTTCCTGGCCAGCTTAATGCTCTATCGATATGGCAACATTCCACGTCAACACATCCTTGTCACACTGTCCGTGCTGACGGCCTGGTGTTTCTCCTTTCTGATCGTGTTTACCATACCGCTGGATGTGACATCGGTAAACGGTCTCAAATGGGAAACAAAATATACATATGTATATCTAATATGATTTATCGGTTTTTTCAGACCCTGTATCGGCAGTGCGAGGAAAAACATAAGCCGATCCCAGAATCCGAACTGGGAAACAAGGACAACGGCAGCAATATAACAACCACTCCCGCAAGCAACAATATACACCCAGTCGAATGCCAGGAACCCTGGGGCATGGTGCCAGCCTCAGTGTTTCCCAATTTATGGCGCATCATCTATTGGAGCTCGCAGTTTCTCACGTGGCTTATCATGCCACTGATGCAATCATATCTCAAGGCGGGCGACTTCACCATTAAGGGCAAACTCAAGTCGGCATTGATCGAGAATGCCATCTACTACGGCTCCTATTTGTTCATATGTGGCGTGCTGCTCATTTACATTGCTGTCAAGGGCGTATCTCTGGACTGGCAGAAGCTGAAAGCGATTGCCTCATCCGCATCCAATACTTGGGGTCTCTTTTTGCTCGTCCTGCTGCTCGGCTATGCCCTGGTTGAGGTGCCCCGTTCGCTGTGGAACAATGCCAAGCCGGGATTTACGCTGCAATACGCATACTTTAAGGCCGCGAAGCTCAGCACAGATAAGGCTGAGGCGGAGGAGCATGTCGACGATGTGCTGGAGTCGCTGCAGTGCATCAGTCGCGCTGTGCCCAACAACCATGAGCTACGACCGTGCGTCGAGACAATAATGCGAAAAGTGCCAATCGAGCTGCAAGAAAGAGCCTCTCGAAATTTCGCCCGCAGCGGTGGCAGCAGCATGGGCGGCACTACCTCCACCATTGTGCCCTCGGAGAAGGCACTCGTGCGCATACACAAGCAGGTGATCAAGTCCCTGCAGACACTGCAACGAACTGAGGCGTTGTGGAGCGTGCAGGTGAACACGGTGCTCCATCTGGAGGACGTCGCCCGCAACGTGCACTCGGCTGAACGTCGCTTCAAAACGGAATTCCCGCGCCAGCGATCGCAGCTGGAACGAGTCTGCTATAGCGCCACAATACAATGGTACTGGGAGTGCCTACTGAAGGCGCCGTTCCTCAAGGCCCTGTGCGTGGTGACGGCCACCATGTCTGCCATGGTCGTGTGGAGCGAGCTGACCTTCTTCTGTCGCCGGCCCGTGCTCTCGATATTCGCGAACGTCATCAACGTAGCCAACTCGAACAACGACTTCTTCACCATTGAGCTGTTCTCTATGATTGTGCTGTGCTACTTCTTCTACTGCACCTATTCCACCATTCTGCGCATACGATTCCTCAACTTGTACTACCTGGCACCACATCACCAGACGAACGAGCACAGCTTGATATTCAGTGGAATGCTGCTCTGCCGATTGACCCCGCCCATGTGCCTCAACTTCTTGGGACTCATTCACATGGACTCGCACATAATACAGAAGGTGAGTCAATTAAATAGCCAACGCCTCCACGATATTTAGTATTTGCTTTTGCACCTTTGCAGCGCATTATGGAAACATATTACACGCAGATAATGGGCCACATGGACGTCATTGGCATCATCTCCAATGGCTTCAACATTTACTTTCCCATGTGCATGCTGGCCTTTTGCCTGGCCACCTGGTTTAGCCTGGGCAGTCGGGCTCTGAATGCAATGGGCTTTCAGCAGTTCCTGCAGCATGAGACGATTGCAACAGAACTGGTGCAGGAGGGCAAGGATTTGATAGCGCGCGAGAAGCGACGTCGGCAGCGGGCTGAGGAGGCAATCGCCAGGCGGCGCGACTTTTCCCGACCCGATGCGCTGCCCAGCCATGACTACATCGGCAAATACAGGGGCGGAGCGACTGGAGGTGGCCCAGGCAGTGGCGGCGTTGCTGCTGCATTTGGCAGCAGTCGCACGCCGGCTGATGGACTGCTGCGAGATGGAGACGTCGGCTACGACTACGCCGCTGTGGCCTCCTCGTCGGCCCTGGGCGTGCCACGCTCACTGTCCGAGGAAATCAATGAACGCTTCGGGGTCAGCACTCAAATGCAAGTGGGATTCCGTGGCGCCAATGAGCAGGACGATGAGGAGAACGAACGTCGCATAGTCGGGCCGCCACCGCGGGGACTTTTCGACGATGTATAGAGGGCTCGAAATCTACATTCTATTGTATTTTCAAATGTGTATTGCTGTATAAGTCAATAAGATATATATTATCTCAAGTTCTTTAGTTAATTTAATTTACATTTAAGCTTTTTCGCTGCTGTTCCTGTCACAAATATTCTAATCATTTAAATAAACACAATTAACGAAAAGTCTTTCTGCGTAACGGGTATCGCCTGTAGGTCTTCTGCTCGTTGCTCCAGTTTTGCACACAGCTGTCGTCCAGCATGGAGGCCTCCGCATCCATGGAGCTACTCTTGTCGCCATTCTCCTCGTCCGAGCTGGATCGTTCACAATACGTTTGGCTCTGCAGCTCCGACACGGGATGCGGCTTGATTCTCTTGCGACCACGCACGAAGCCGCTGCGTGAAGTAAGCGGCGTATCCAGCACTAGAAGTGACATGACAGACTACAGGCGTCATAGACTCTGACAGCTCCTCGCTGAGCTGCTGCTTTGTCAAAGTTGACAGGCCCGAGGACGAAAAGTAATTCAAATATGTCAAAACAAATAATACTTTTTTAACTCGGCTTTTATTGTCTGCTACGGTTGTCGCACCATCGTTTAGGAAACAAAACATTGAACTAATTAACAAATATCTAACACAAGTGGGAAGAGTATGTATGTATGTTGTAGTCGGTCGCTTGTTTCTTCTTCTGTTAAGGGTTGCGCGTATGTGGTTGTAGCTTCGTATTTAATGTTAAACGTGTGTGTGTGTGTGGTTTTTTTCTTTTTTAATCTCTGGTTTCTAACTATTCATCGCCGCCGCCCTCCTCATCTTCATCGAATTCGCCCTCCTCGTCGGCGGTGGCCTCCTGGTACTGCTGATACTCAGATACCAAATCGTTCATGTTGCTCTCGGCCTCTGTAAACTCCATTTCATCCATTCCCTCGCCGGTGTACCAGTGCAAGAAGGCCTTGCGGCGGAACATGGCCGTAAACTGCTCGGAGACGCGCTTGAACAGCTCCTGAATGGCCGTCGAGTTGCCAATGAATGTGGCCGACATCTTCAGGCCCCTGGGTGGAATATCGCACACGGCTGTCTTGCAGTTGTTCGGTATCCACTCGACGAAGAAGCTGCTGTTCTTGTTCTGTATGTTGAGCATCTGCTCGTCCACCTCCTTCATGGACATGCGGCCGCGGAAGATGGCCGCAACGGTCAGGTAGCGTCCATGGCGTGGATCGCAAGCGGCCATCATGTTCTTGGCGTCGAACATCTGCTGGGTCAGCTCGGGCACGGTCAGGGCGCGGTACTGCTGCGATCCACGCGAAGTCAGTGGCGCGAATCCGGGCATGAAGAAGTGGAGACGTGGGAAGGGCACCATGTTGACGGCTAGCTTGCGCAGATCAGCGTTCAGCTGGCCGGGGAAGCGCAAGCAAGTGGTTACTCCCGACATAGTGGCCGACACCAAGTGGTTCAAATCACCGTAAGTGGGCGTGGTCAGCTTCAGTGTGCGGAAACAGATGTCATACAATGCCTCATTATCGATGCAGTATGTCTCATCCGTGTTCTCTACCAGCTGATGGACGCTCAGTGTGGCATTGTAGGGCTCCACCACGGTGTCCGACACCTTGGGTGACGGTACAACGGAGAAGGTATTCATGATACGATCGGGATACTCTTCACGTATCTTCGAAATGAGTAGGGTGCCCATGCCCGAGCCGGTGCCCCCACCCAAGGAGTGAGTTAGCTGAAAGCCCTGTTAACGCAATTAGTTACCCCATTCCGGGAGATTCACCTGACCTGCCCATTTGCATTTGCACTCACCTGTAGACAATCGCATCCCTCAGACTCCTTGCGAACCACGTCAAGCACCGAGTCAACCAGCTCTGCACCCTCGGTGTAGTGACCCTTGGCCCAGTTGTTGCCTGCGCCAGACTGGCCGAAAACAAAGTTATCGGGCCGGAAGATCTGGCCGAAGGCGCCCGAGCGCACAGAGTCCATGGTGCCCGGCTCCAGGTCGACAAGTATGGCCCGAGGCACATACTTGGCACCAGTAGCCTCATTGTAGTAGACATTGATGCGCTCCAGCTGCAAGTCACTGTCGCCGTAATAAGTCCCCGTAGCATCAATGCAATGCTCGTCCGAGATGACCTCCCAGAACTTGCCTCCGATCTGGTTGCCGCATTGGCCAGCCTGGATGTGCACAATCTCGCGCATGATTACGTTTACGAGTACGAGAAATTATGAAATTCAAATTTTGTTGGAAAACGTATCCGAATTTTCTGGATAGCAATTCCGATTTTATTTTTTTTCGGAAGACAGAAACCGGATTTTACTGATTTTAACGTATAATTTTCTTACTTTTTCTCTATACGTGTATCGTAGTCGAGTCGATGTTGGAATGAGACTACTACAAATTCCAAATGCTAATGTACCCTATGGAACTACTGGGATCGTACAGAATTCGAATTGGAGAGACTGGTTTGCTTAGGTTCGAGTTTTTTCGTCACATATATTTGAGCAAGTTGACTTGAATATGATTTAGTTTAGTAATACGATTATCTAGTTGTGGAATTCACTTCTATGGTGGTTGAGTTCTCTACGGGCGTCTCTAAAAGACTTTTACAAATTGGCATCCCTTAAGGTGGCTAGACTACGTGATATTGCCACAAGAATTTGGCATTCATGTTCACTTCTATTGTCTATTAGACGGAAGCACGCTTAAGGCAGAGCGTGCTTTCAATAATATCCATTGGCTGGAAGTCCGGGTCGACAAATGGCTCGTGATTCAGGCAGCGGGTTCCACCCATACACGTGCAAGAGCACAGCGACACCGTCTCGTCGTTCTCCGTCGTGTAGTTGTTCTCCAAGAGCTTGCCTTGCATATTGTACGTCGACTCGTCGTCGTAGGTCAGCGGCTGATTGCCAGCAGCCAGATTCTGTGCATCTTGCTCGTCCCGCTTGGCGTCCTCGGCTTGCCTGCGCGAGAAGGAAAAAAAAATGAAAATTACATTCTACATTTTTGGGAATAATTAGAGCGTCATACTGACATGGTCATGAATCGCAATACGAGCAGATTGATACTAGCAGCGACCACTGCCAGTCCAAACAGTATGAACACCAAGCTGAGGGCAACATATCCAGGCTTGTTCGTCAGGGCCTGGTCGTTTTGTAGAGCCACGTAGTCTCCAAATCCGATTGTCGTCAGCGTGACGAAGCAATAGTAGAAGCTGTCAAAGTAGCTCCAACCCTCATAGCGAGAGAACACTGCGGCGCCTGTTGTTATTATGATGGAGGACAGCATCCCAGTGGCCAGCATGAGATTCATTTCGGTCGCATCCGTGCACCGCGCTCCACTGGCTCGCTTCGCCCTCCTAATTATTACGGATGCAAACTTATTCAGACGCTCACCAATGGACTGGAACATGACCAGCCCGAGTGGAATGCCAACCTGAAATATATTCATAAATATGTTAGTTAAAATATCTGATTTTGTTTGAGAACATTTGGTGAATAAGTATTCCGGTTGGATCATACCATCGCATAGAACATTGTAAATAATTTGCCGGCCACAGTGGTCGGCGTGGAGTGTCCATATCCTGAAAAAGAAAAACATTATAAAACTAACATTTGCTTCTTTCCAGGCATACAGACCATTTATAAATATACTCATTACCGTTACCAATATTCAAGTTGGGTTATTATTATTACATATCAAATACAAAATATGTATGCTTATAAATACCTACATACATGGTATAAAGTATATAAATAAAATATATATATATATATAATATATGTATATTATTAATATCTATAATATATTCTATTCTAATATTTGTTTGTCTTTTCTCTAAGCTGCTGCCCTTTATATAGGACGACTATCACTCAAACACTCAAATGTTGAGCCCTGCGCCAGGTAGGGTTCGGCGGAGTCGAGCTCTAAGTGACCAACGGGAGCTCCCTCTGCTGCTTCTTAAATGTAAAACGAAGCTTGAGTGCTCTCGCAGAAAGTGTTCCCATTTTTCACCTAAGTATCAAACGATACTGAATATTGCTGCATACATATTGAGAACCTAAATGATGTTCTGAAGTTCTTCTTCGTCCCGTGTTTTTATTAAGCAAACGGAGAGACAGCTAGAGAGACGGACTGGAATATGGACAGGGAGATAGAAATACCGACAGATATTATGTTCTCTTAAGGACTAGGACTTCTGCATAGTCTGCCTCATTTTTTGGCTGTTCCATTCCATATCATTTTCAGTGTATTTATTATCAATAGACTAGACTGCTTTTTCTCATTGGCTAGATCCAGCTTTAAATAGGCTAACTTGGCAACACTAATAGAAGCACAAAAGGCGAGCGGCCATCTTGCTGGATCGCTTATGTCTTAAGGCTGTCATTTGCCAGTTTTTGTGTAAGAGAAGAGAGAGCGAGAGAGAGAGAGAGGGAGAGAGATAGAGAAAGAGTAAAGCAAATAGGAAGTGAACTTTCGCTTGGAATTTTCCGCAAACATAAATTTGTACTTATATTATTAATATTAACATTATTATTTGCATTTCTTAAATTTAATACAGATTAATAATTCCTATAGTACAATTCTTCGAGTCAAATCAAATCGAATAGCTTTAATTAATTTTGTTTAATATTTACCAATCATTGCCAGCACCACAGTGGCAAAATAAAATGCGCCAGCGAATTTCCACTGAGGTCCCGCTTTGTGTGGTTTGTTCTCTATTATTACTATTTCGATCATCCGGTAGTCTTCGGCACTCACATTGTATTTCTCAACGAAATTATTCTTTATGGCTACAGCATGAAATTAAAATTGTATCCCAATTCCAATATCAACAATCAAATTCATAGCCAATCAACAAATTTAAAAATTATCATAAATTATTATTGAATAGCACAGATCAAAGACGAAATGAAAAGATTTATTATAACAATTAGAAAATATCGAATATTATATTTTGATCTGTGCTGGTGTCGAATGTTATGAAAATGGTTTGGATTTCTTTTTTTTTTTTTCAGAATTTTTTTTTTTTTTTTTTTTAAGGTGAGAGCGAGTGCGAGTTGTAGTTAGTGTGCATTTGGATCTTGCCGGGGATATATATTAATCGCATATATATGTACCTTGCAAAAATTCCCAACGCCTCGCTTCAGTTTGTGATTCGAGCGAGTCAAAGACTGCCGCGCCGATGAGCAAATAGGTAAATGTGCAGACCACCAGCGACAGGGTTCTAACGTTCTGACGCTTCATGGCGCAATGGACAACAAATTCGAAAGCTGTTTGAGGATAGGATTCAATAAGCATTTAAGGTTAAGGCTTATTGCAAATCTCGATAGGCTGGCACAATGCACCGTTATAACTACTATCGTCAGTTTGTTTGTTTGGATACTCTCTTTATCTGCTGTCTCTGTATTAGTGTGCACGTCCTGCACAAGGATGCTGTAGAAATCGATTTACGTGTATAAACTACAAACAGCAAACCGTGCAACACTTTAATTAATGTGCCTTGTCTTCAAGCTCCGTACGGTGCTGAGCTTATAATTTTCCATTGTGCTTCAGTGATGCCGACGCTGTATATTTAATTTGCATATAAATACAATTTATTTATTTAATTGACAACCGATACGAATTGCGGGAAAATCGGGATATTTAAGACAGGGCTGTTATTGCGCGCACCCCGAAACAGGTTGGCAGCCCTACCAAATTGGTTATCGATAGTATCAGGTAATCGGCTTGCCTGGCATTTGTTTATGCGAAAAAACACGCAAGCCTTCAAAAGTTAAATAGCAGCAGCTAGGCTACTTTTGAAACACTGTGAACATCGATGTTCATTTAAAGCAGACATGGTGCGCATTCGCCGTCGTTTCGCGCTGCTCATTTGCTGTGGCTGCCTCCTTATCTTCCTCAGTCTCTATGTAATCCTTAATTATGCGGCGCCGGCTGCCAATGCCAAAAAGGTAAAGTTTACCTGTGTGTGTGCGTGTGTGTGTGCTATTTATCTTTTCGTGCGATTTCTAGCCACCCTATATTGCACTCGAGAACAAGCTCCATCAGCTGGAAAAAAGATTAGCGCAGAAAACCAATGACGTACAAAATGTACGCCACCTTCCAGCCAAAGCACCAGTTGAGACGAATGCAATGGAGGATGTTCTGGCCGTCGATTCAATAATCAATGGAGACACCGATGCCGATGCCGTGTGTGCTGACATCGTTAAGCAGGTGCCGCAAGTGGATGTGCAGATGCTGGACCTATATGACCAAATGTCCTTCGCGGACATCGATGGCGGTGTCTGGAAACAGGGCTGGAACATTAAATACGATCCCATCAAATACAATCAACATCATCTGCTTAAAGTATACGTTGTGCCGCACTCCCACAATGATCCCGGCTGGATAAAGACATTCGAGGAATACTATAATGCAGGTGAGAATGCCCTCTATGCGAATTGATTAGACAGAGCCGATTTATATAAGATATGAATTGGAATTTTCAATAATTTAAGCGTTTAAAATCCGTTTTTTACCTTTGTACCTCAGGTGTCAGATTATTGTTATTTAATAGTAGTTTAATTACCTTTGTTGAATATGAAACATATTCTGATTTGGTAAATATGTAGAGCTATTTTCAATAGTTATACTTCAAAATTACAAATGAATGTGGTATTTGCCTACATAAATATATTATTTTATATATATATATATATATATATATATAATTAACAAGGAAAACGATTTTGTATATTTACATATATACATTATTATTATGTTAATTAAATAAATAAATAGTTGGTTTGGCTAGTTCAAGGTCTAAATCCACGTCAGTAGATGCCTGCGTGTAACATTCATGTTAAAATTGAGAATAATATAGAATATATATAAATATAATTTACAATGTCTAAGTATATAATTCTGAAATGAAATATTTTTGGGTTTATTATTTTTCACCAATATATATGTAACTAAATAATACATGGGAACTAATGGGAATTTTATCAGTATTGTTAATGTATCTTGAAGACAAATTTCAAATTGCTTTTAACTATCTAATATAACTGGACTTCTTGTTACCTGCAGATACGAAGCACATCTTATCAAATGCATTGCGTCACCTGACTGAAAATCCAGACATGAAATTCATTTGGGCTGAGATTTCTTATTTTTCACGATTTTTCGAGGACCTGGGCGAGCAGAAGAAAAAGCAAATGAGAATGTATGTATGCAGAAGTATACATATTACCTTATCAAATAATGACCAACTAATATTACTGCAGGATTGTGAAGAACGGACAGCTGGAGTTTGTCACCGGCGGCTGGGTAATGCCTGATGAGGCTAATTCACATTGGCGCAATGTTCTGCTGCAGTTGACCGAGGGTCAGAGCTGGCTTAAGGAGCATCTGAACGTGACGCCAACTGCTGGCTGGGCAATCGATCCGTTCGGACACAGTCCGAGTCTGCCGTACATACTGCAAAGAAGCGGCCTGAAGAATATGCTAATCCAGCGAACCCACTACTCGGTTAAGAAGGAGCTGGCTCAGCGGCGACAGCTGGAGTTCTACTGGCGTCAGACGTGGGAGACGCGCGATAAGAATGCAATCTTTACGCACATGATGCCCTTTTACTCCTATGACATTCCACACACTTGTGGCCCGGATCCGAAGGTGTGCTGTCAGTTCGACTTCAAGCGCATGGGCAGCTTCGGACTGAGCTGTCCCTGGCGAGTGCCGCCACGTCCGATTGACGAGAGCAACGTGGCCGCACGCTCCGACATGCTGGTGGATCAGTGGAAGAAGAAGGCCGAGCTGTACCGCACCAATGTCCTGCTGATTCCTCTGGGCGACGACTTTCGCTACAAGCAGAACGTGGAGTGGGATGTGCAGCGTGTCAACTACGAAAAGCTCTTCGAGCACATCAACGGCAATCCGCGCTTCAATGTGCAGGCCCAGTTTGGAACGCTAAATGAATACTTCAACGAAGTGCACAAAACGAAGCAGAGCTTTCCATCGCTCAGCGGCGACTTCTTCACCTATGCGGATCGGGCGGACAACTATTGGAGCGGCTACTACACCTCGCGTCCGTATCACAAGCGCATGGATCGCGTGCTCATGCACTATGTGCGAGCGGCGGAGATGCTGCACGCCTGGCACAACTGGGACTCGGCAGCGGGCTTCGACCGGAAGCTGGAGATGGCGCGCCGAGAGATGTCGCTGTTCCAGCATCACGACGGCATCACAGGCACCGCCAAGACGCACGTGATGCAGGACTACGAGAAGCGCATGGTCGAGGCGCTGTGGGCGTGCCAGTTCGTCATGCAGCAGGCGGTCTATCGACTGCTCACCAAGCCTTCCATCTACAGCGCGGACTTTAACTTCTATTACTTCACATTGGACGATTCGCGCTGGCCCGGCGTAGGCGTCGAGGAGAGCCGCACAACGATCATACTGGGCGAGGAGCTGCCCACCAAGCATGTGGTCCTGCACAACACCGTTCCGCATTGGCGGGAGCAACTAGTCGACTTCTATGTCTCCAGTCCGTTTGTCGGCGTCAGTGACTTGGCTGGCCATGCAGTGGAGGCGCAGATCTCGCCCGTCTGGAGCTGGCATCACGACACGATCGGCAAGACTTTCAATCCGCAGGGATCTACCACCAAATATCGCATAATCTTCAAGGCACGCGTCCCGCCCATGGGTCTAACCACATATATATTAACAATCTCAAGTTCAAAGCCCGCGTAAGTAGCGAAATATGTGATCTATATATGATATATTATTCATATATGTATTTCGAATTGCAGTCACACCTCCTACGCCACGCATCTGCTGCTAAACAATAATCCACTCTCGGTCAACTTGGGCCAATACCCGGAGGATGCAAAGTTCGGAGAGCATCGCGAGTTCTCCTTGCGTGTGGGCACTGGACCCACGCTGGCCTTCTCGGAGTTCGGCATGCTAAAGTCCATGCAACTAGCGCCAGGCAGTGCGCCGGTGCCCGTGCACCTCAAGTTCCTAAAGTACGGCACTCGGCCGCACGGCGACAAGTCCGGCGCGTATCTATTTCTGCCCAATGGACCTGCCACGCCCATTGTGGGCAACACGCCTGTTGTGCTGGTGAGCGAGGGCAAGCTGGAGTCGTCTGTTAGCGTCGGCTTGCCGCACGTCATCCACCAGACCATCCTGCGTGGCGACGCACCCGAAATACGCAACCTGGTGGACATTGGCCTCGTCGACAACATCGAGGTGGTGATGCGCATGCAGACGCACATCGACAGCGGCAGCACCTTCTACACGGATCTGAACGGACTGCAGGTGATCAAGCGACAACGATTCGATAAGCTGCCGCTGCAGGCCAATTACTATCCAGTGCCGTCGGCCATGTTCATCGAGGATGCGAATATGCGGCTGACCCTGCTAACTGGACAGCCGTTGGGCGGCGCCTCCTTGGCGTCGGGCGAGCTGGAGATCATGCAGGATCGTCGGCTGGCCAGCGACGATCAACGGGGCCTAGATCAGGGCGTGCTGGACAACAAGCCGGTGCTACATATATATCGCCTAGTGCTCGAGAAGATCAACAATTGTGTGCGTCCGCCGACAGCGCATCCCGCTGCCTACTTGACGAAGGCGGCGCACAAGGCATCACAGGAGCTGCTGGATCCGCTCGATAAGCTAATCTATGCGGAGAACGAGTGGACGGGAGTGCAGGCACAGTTCGGCCATGAGCACGTGCCGGCCAACGAGGATCTCGATGTGGTTGTAATGCGTCGACTCACAAAGAGCACAGCCAAGCGGCAGCGCGTCGGCTGCGTGCTGCATCGCACGCAGTTGCTGCAGTGCAACGAGGAGGAGGCGCCCGTAGACACAGTGAGTTCGGACAGTTGCAAGAGCTTTTGACAGAATAATATATAAGCAATGCTCATTCTGATCTTTCAGTTTAATATTTGCAATGTGCTGCAGAGTGGAACGCAGCGACAGCGACAGCGCTGCCAGCGCACGTCCCTGACGTTCCTGCAGAATCTGGAGCAGTTCGAGTCGCAGGCGGCGCCCCCACTGTGTCCTATGGAGACTGGCGCCTACGTGATCAGCTACAGCGATGACCCTGACAGCAGCTGAACTGAATCAACTCGCAATCTCAAGCAATAATATTAATTGAATCTTGACTAGTGTAATGCATGCAATTCTAATTTATTAAGCCTCATTTTGAATCTGACTAACGATACGTGTATGTGAATTGCAGTTACGTACGTTTGCTTTAATTGTCGAATTGTAATCGGATTTGATTTTCGATTGTGGTGTATAATAATTATTTTAATTTGTTTTGTGTGATATTTCTCGAATCTGCCGATTTTAAACAATTAACTATACTGGATTATGTTCTTTGTCTAGAGCTATAATATTAGATGTGATAAGATCGCAACTACAACTTCAAATCCAGACGAAATACAAACAGAAATTATCAGCTCTTGCTGATATTGATATACATACATACATACATATGTAGATCATCATCTGTAATCTCAGAGTAACCGTGAAACAATTTAATCAACTAAAAGTAAGAAAAGATATTAATTTTAAAAAAATAAATAAATAAATATAATTCGATGATTGGTAAATCAAGATGAAGTAAGTAGACACGAATTTCAACATCTTATTATCTCAAATTCGAATGGTTGGTCACTTACGAGCGCTAACCACTGCATGCCGCTATCGTGGGACGTCGTCACATTGGGATTGTTGTGATAAAAAGTATTGTGTGGTTCGTTCGTATTGTTTTTGATGAGCATGGAGCGTGAATATCTCCCGCTTTAGCCGGGAATACATTTATGGGTTGCCTGGAATATTCACTATGGAAGTTTAAATGGAATTCTCATATTGTGCGTTAAGTGGTTGTTTTGAATGTGTCAATGCGAGAGAGCAAAGAGAGCGAATGAGAGCCCACTGGACAGTTTTTTGTTTGCTGCTCTTACATATTTAATATAGGCAACGAAAGCAAAATTGTGCTCTCACGACACGATGAACCTATCTGTATCTGTGTGAGTGTGTGTGCGTGTGTGTGGTGGACTGTCCATGTGTGTGTGCGCCAACCACTGACTGCTTACCATCGGAATTTAAAGTTCTTTCTGTACAGAAATCTCGGCACCTCAGAGAGAAGCAGAAACAACAAGAAGAGAGAGATGGAGAGAGAGAGAGCGCGCAAAAAGCGAGAGAGAGGAGCGCAACTCGAGCAATCGCCAAGGCAGTTTTCAGATACGACAAACACATTCAGTGTCCAGTTCAGTTCAGTTGAGTTCAGTCAGAGTCAGAGCGTCGTCATCAGTGAGTTAATGTTTATATGCTACATATGTAACAATATTACAACGAATTAAGCACAAATAGTGCTGCTCTACTATGTATATACAATTTGACATACATATGCATATGTATCGTATGTGTGTACTTTTATCAAAGTGGCCCGCACGCGGCAGCAATAATATACATTCAGACATATGTATATGTATATAAAGTGCTCAACATTGAGTATTTAATCAAACGATCATTAACAAAAAGTGTTATAAATTGTTCTATCAAAATCGCATTGGATACTCTGTCGTTGTTGTTGTTGGACTTCAAAGTTCGTTCGAACAATATTTAATTAAATAGTTGCGTACATTGTATATATGTACATACAAATGTATGTATGTATGTATATGCATCTTCAAAGTTGCCATGTGTATCTCTCTAAGCTTTGCGTGTGCGTGTGTGTGTGTGTTGAAACGTGCAAGTGTGTTTATGCGTCGCATGTTAGTTTCTTCTACGTTCTTGACGTCGTCTTCTAAGTTCTGTCGATGTGTGTGTACGCGCGTATCTGTGTGTCCCTACTAGACTGTGTGCATGCAAGTTTGAGTATGTGTATGTGCGAGAGTGTGTTCGTGTGTGCTTTTTGTGAACTACGTTTTGTTTCAATGCCAAAAAGTATCTATGTGTGCCTTGACATGAGCGCTGTGCTCGCTCGCTTGCTTGCTTTGC